>NC_092207.1:76595038-76600687 GCF_043381705.1 Parasteatoda tepidariorum | reverse complement strand
AATGGTTGTATGGCTTAAGGTTTATGTTAAAATATAGCTATTGTGCTTTTGATGTGATCATTCCAGGTGAGTTTGCTATTGATTATAAGGCCAAGATAATTTGCTTTTTTAACTATTGGTATTGGTATGTTGAACATTTTTGGTTGAAGTTGTGGAAGTATTTTAATTCTTCTTTTTTGTATAATTAATATTTGTGATTTTCCAGCATTTACTGCAGTTTTCCATTTTAAGCACCAGTCTTCTATTTCGTCTATATGGTCTTGTAGTTTTTGAAGAGCATGATTTGGGTTTCTGGATTTAATAATAATACCGGTATCGTCTGCGTAATAGGCTGTTATGCTGTTATAATCGGCTTTGTTTATAGGAAAATCATAAGTGTATAATATGTATAATATCGGTCCCAGAATGCTGCCCTGTGGTACTCCGGCTGTGATGTTTCTCTTTGTGGATTTTTTGTTTTTGATGGTGATTTGAAATGTTCTATTAGAAAGATAGCAGGATAGGAGTTTGATTATGCCGGGTGGAAAATTCAGCTGTATGAGTTTATATATTGTACCAGTGTGCCATACTTTATCAAATGCTTTGGATATGTCGATCATCAGGAAGGCTATTGTTTCTTTATTTATGATTGCTCTGCCAGTATAGTCTATTATTCGGAGTAACTGTTTGGTGGTATCTAGTTTTTGTCGGAATCCATACTGTTCGTCGGGGAGGGCTGTAAGAAGTGGTTTTATTCTATTGTAGATGATTTTTTCGTATATTTTTCCAAGTATGTTAAGTAGACTGATTGGGCGATAACTCTCAGGGCAGCTTGGGTTCTTATTTTTCTTGAGAAATAGAATGACTGATGCGTTTTTCCAGATTTGTGGGTAGTAATTATGAGCAAGGCAGACATTAAAAATATGCGTGATTTTGCAGATGTAGTTGTTTGGTAGTAGTTTTATCATCTTATTCTTTATCCCGTCCTCACCAGTATATCCATTGTTTACCATTGCATTTTGATATGATACTTAAAATTTTCGATATTTAGTGGTGAAAAAATTACTTAAAAAGAAAAATGCTAAACTAAAAATTACTTAAATTTCGCTATCACTAGAAAATACTATTTCACAAAGCGGAGCAAGTTGGCATCTCTGCAAATACGTGCCAACATGAAATCGTATCAATCAGGGTAAAAAGATAAAACTGGTAACCAAAGTAGTTCTTTAGCAGTTTATTTGTGGGTGGGGTAATGATAGTTTGCTTTATTTAATTCACCACTATTTTGTTCGAATTAAAAATTGTATACTTACGCACTTTGTGTGATAACACATGGATTGGGTGGTATTTTACCTTACTGTATGTAATTTAATGATGAATGGGATAAAAGAAGAAAAAATAAATCTGGCAAATTAGCAATGCCCAAACTTAAGCTACAGCTTTTTAATTTTTCGATCCTGATACTGATTCCTTACGAATACATTACCGGCACGCCCGTCCCGAAGGGGTTAAGGCATTAGTAGTAGTAAACCCATAACAGGGTCGGCTGTTCAAAGACGGCCCTCTTGGCTCGGGGGAAAGAGCCTTCGCCTTCCAATGAGGTAAACCGGTTTAATCCCAGCGATGACTAGTAGATACGAATTCTGCCTACGGCTTGCACCGATCGCAGTAAAGCCGTGAAAT
Organism: Parasteatoda tepidariorum; assembly: GCF_043381705.1. Classification (NCBI taxonomy): domain Eukaryota; kingdom Metazoa; phylum Arthropoda; class Arachnida; order Araneae; family Theridiidae; genus Parasteatoda; species Parasteatoda tepidariorum. Next base: position 76,599,025 of record NC_092207.1, on the reverse strand, counting down.
ATCCTCAGTGGTAGACGGATTACGGGTTAGTGTCTCCTTGTCTTTCGGGTTAACAGTGGAAGGTTTTCGTGGTTTTCCTCTCCATGTAACGCAAAAGAGAGTTTAATCAAAAAGTCCTCCACGATGGCAAAATTTCTCCCAATACTTGATCCAGTATTTCCCTTGTCTTCTGGATTGGATTCAAAATTTGAAGCTTAAGTAGTTGAACATTAGTAGTCGTAAACCCAAAAATTAGGTCGGATGATCAACGATGGTTATAAAATAAAATAGAGGCTGTAATTGGGAGTAAAGAGGAATCTTTATTTTTATTCATTTATTTATTTTTACCGTGAATCATTCAAAGAACAATGAACATTTTATTTACATTAGGTGTCATTACCTTGACAGTGAATCATCCAAAATGGTTTACATACAATAAACAGTAACGCCTACTTTCTCATCAAAGCTTTCCTCCGCAATACGATTATTACAGTGTGAATCTAATCTCTAAATTTTTGTAGTTGAGTTATTGGCATTTAAAAACGATGAATGATGACATTAATTCAATATTTCATATTAAAGAATACTGATTTCTTCATAAAATGTACAGTAAAATGCAAACTTAATCGCAAGTAAATTTTTAGTAATGTTGTCAAACAAAAAATATCATCGTATTGAATTGAGCATTGTAATTAAGCATTAAAGAAAGTGCAATAATTGAATAGAGCTATAAGCTGGCAAACATCACTGACGTTATCTTTAAAATATTTGACAAAACTGATTTGTTGGTAGTTTAATTTAAAACAGTGCCTTTTGCCAAACCAATGAGAAAATTTCAATTTGGAAATCGGACAAAAAATCTAATTGGAAATCGGACTTCGCAATTTGTATTCAATTAGCTTCATGATAAATGTCGTAATTTGAGCGCCTACGGTATTCCCGCAATCCGGTAGACAGACAAGTTCTTTATTTTATTATATGTATAGATAGATTTGTGTTCAAAATTCATATTTTTACTGACTATATATGGATTTGTCGCATACAGATTGACTATACACATATAATTTTATTGATTGTAATTGATAGTCATTATTTTTTTTTTTTTACAAAAAGTAAATTATTCCCGGAATAGCCCTTTGAGGGCCATAGAAGTTATGGAGGTTAGGATTCTATAATTTCAAGCCAATCGGACATAATTGTGGCTGCGTGACCCAGCATTGTGCACAGACGGCCTTTACTTGCCATACAAACTGGTGTCCATCAATTTAAAACTGGGTGGGCTTCAACCCACCACCGGAGACCGGATACTAGTTCTTCACAACGACAATTCAGCTTATTAGCTGAGCCGCGATAGCCTTCCTCTCATTGGTAGGCGGATCACGTGTTAGAGCCCCCTTGTCGTCAGGCTAAAAGTGGGAGGTTTTCCTCTCCATGTAATGCATATACCAGCTAGTTCCTGCTGCGATGGCTCAGGGGATAGAGAATTCGCCTTTCAATGCGGCGAACCGGGTTCAAATCCCAGTCGATATGAATTCCGCATCCGGCTTGCACCGACCACACTGTTGACGTGAAATATCATCAGTGGTTAGTGGATCACGGGTTAGAGTTCCCTTACCGTCAGGCTAACTGTGGGAGGTTCTCGTGGTCTTCCTCTCTATGGAACGCAAATACGGGTTGGATTAGCTCCATCAAAAAGTCCTCCACGAAGGCAAATTTCTCCCAATACTCGATCCAGGAGTTCCCTTATCTTCTGGATTTCAAAATTACAAGGATAGAGTTGAACGTTGGTAGTTCTAAACTTAAAAATTGTTTTGGTTGTTCAACAACGGTTATAAAGATAAAACAAAATATCAAAATTTTATATTACACATAATATGTGACAATAATGGTGATTACTATTGGAAGTTATCTAGGTCCAGACTAGAACAATTCCATTAAATTTATAAATTGCTTTACATTAAATTTGAAATATTTTTTTTCTCTTTTAAAACATCTTTTTGACAAAAGTGATTTAATTTATATGTCTCGAATACTTATTAAATTCATATGTTCATCTACATTCTAACCTTCATACGTGTGACCTTGAATGACTAGTATTTTTAACATTTAAATCGGAATAATGTTAGAATTTTGTTTTTATCGAAATTTCAAAACTGGACATTTATTAGATTTTGATAAAAGTAATCATGACTTGGTTCAATTTCGTTATCGAAGAAAATGGTTGTGTTACAGAACGAACATGTGATAATTTTAATGTATTTAGTCGATGTTTCTCTGTGCCTATCGTTTTTAAGGTGTGTATTTATAGATAATAAAATAAAATGAAANCACCAACCACAGTGCCGACGTGAAATATCTTCAGTGGTAGACGGATCATGGGTTAGAGTCCCCTTGCCGTCAGGCTAACTGTGGGAGGTTCTCGTGGTCTTCCTCTCTATGTAACGCAAATGCGGGTTGGATTAGCTCCATCAAAAAGTCCTCCACGAAGGCAAATGTCTCCCAATACTCGATCCAGGAGTTACCTTATCTTCCGGATTTCAAAATTACAAGGATAGAGTTGAACGTTGGTAGTTCTAAACTTAAAAATTGTTTTGGTTGTTCAACAACGGTTATAAAGATAAAACAAAATATCAAAATCTTATATTACACATAATATGTGACAATAATGGTGATTACTATTGGAAGTTATCTAGGTCCAGACTAGAACAATTCCATTAAATTTATAAATTGCTTTACATTAAATTTGAAATATTTTTTTTCTCTTTTAAAACATCTTTTTGACAAAAGTGATTTAATTTATATGTCTCGAATACTTATTAAATTCATATGTTCATCTACATTCTAACCTTCATACGTGTGACCTTGAATGACTAGTATTTTTAACATTTAAATCGGAATAATGTTAGAATTTTGTTTTTATCGAAATTTCAAAACTGGACATTTATTAGATTTTGATAAAAGTAATCATGACTTGGTTCAATTTCGTTATCGAAGAAAATGGTTGTGTTACAGAACGAACATGTGATAATTTTAATGTATTTAGTCGATGTTTCTCTGTGCCTATCGTTTTTAAGGTGTGTATTTATAGATAATAAAATAAAATGAAATAATAATATTAAAAATTGCGTTTTCCAAGTAGATTAAAAAGGCAAAAAATAGTTCTATTAATTATTATTATTGCTATTATATTTTTTTGTTGATTTATTACGAAAAGCTTAGAAGACACGAAATTCGAGAGGACAATTCGAAAGATGTGAGGGGAAAATTATTGCGAAACGGATGCATTTCATTTTGTTACGAATTTGTAAAAATGTGTAGTATTTTGTAAATATTCTTTTGTTATTAGGCTAAATGTCTCAGATGGACCTAGCCTGTCTAAATAGTAGTGAGCCAGTAGTAGTGAACATTAGATCTGTTTGAGACTGCAATAATGTTCTTCTTTGCGAGACTTAAGTGAACCGTCTGAGGTTTCAAAGCTTGTGATTTGTCGCGTACTAACCAGTTATTCGTGTTGTAATTGAGTGATAAAAATTTCTGATAATAAATTTTTGGAGTCTTAAAGATTGTTTTATTCATCTTCAATCCACGCGAAACCCTGTGCTTCGTACAATATTTTTAGACAGACAAAAATATACAATTTTCTTTTTTAAAAACGTATGTTTTTAAAGTTATTGTTTTATTTTATTCTGTTAGTTTGTATATGTCAAATGTAGATTGGCTATGAAATAGCGATAAATTTTGCTGGCACCATTTAGGAAAAAATTGTAATTTGTATTGTGAGATCAGGAACATAACTCTAGTTCAATTTTAAACTCTCGAATTTGTCAGTAAGCAGCGGAAATGTGAATTTACGATAATCGGCGATAAAACCTATTCTATCTGGCCATGATACTTAAATACTGTTTGGTGTAAGAATATCAACTACTAAAACAGTGTGGTTTATCATTCTATTGTTCCGAGACCTTTTCAATTTGTTTTATTATATATATATATATATATAAATATTTA
>NC_092207.1:76576378-76595029 GCF_043381705.1 Parasteatoda tepidariorum | reverse complement strand
TATATATATATATACAAGTATATATTCTAAACGTTTAAGTTACAAAAAATGAAAACTTTTTTGTATCTACATCCTGTAAAATAGTTCACTAATCAAGTAATATATAATTTCGAAGGTGAGTTTTGTCCCTAATCCCTACCCAAAACTATGCTATGCTTGGTGCATTTTCTATCATAACATTTATCCTATTTTCTACATTACATTAATTGTGCAAGTTTCTTCTGTTAACGTGTTTACAGTGTTAAAAAAACAGTTATTTGTGCAAAATTTTAAAAGTATTGAGTATTTGAAAGACCGAAATTATTAAGACTCTTAAGAAATAATTGAAAAAAGAAACTATGCATTATGTGGTAGGGGAAACCATAGGGAGGCTCAAGGGGAGGCATGACGAAACTGAAAATCCAATCACTAGATCAAAAGCTATTAAGATGATATTCAGGCTCTTGTATCCGTGTTTTGTTAATAAATTGAATTTCGTCGTGTGAAAGAATTAGTGTCATCTATTTCAGCATAACCTATTCCAATACAGCATTGGTCAAATTTTTTAACACGATTTACACAGCGTGGCATCGATAAATGTTACACTGGCTGGTATCAATGAATGCCTCAACTTATGAATTCAATGAGATAGCGTGACTCTATTATGTGCCACTCTACAAAGTTAAAAATATTGACATTTAAAATCCAGCGTCTGTGCTAATTATTTATATATTAGCTACTCAAAAATTGCTCTACACCGGTGCTAGACGTGTGAAGCGCAATTTTTTTAATAATTTATCAACTTTAGAAGAAAAAATATCGAAATATAATTTCTTATCTAAATAAGGTTTATACCAATAATATGTAAAGCACATTATTTTTTTCCTTTTATAAGTTTGAATCCCCTATACCGGGAAAATAATATAAAAGTCTGCAACTAATAAAAAACTGTTTTACTGTAAGCCTTTATTTAAATTTAGAAACAAAGATGCTTTTATTTCCCATTTATAAGTCGAAAGAAATTCTAACAAATATTTCAAAAATGTAAACTTTTTGTTCAAATTGGTGTAGAAATACATTGTGTGTTTTTAAAGAATAGGTAAATCACTTTCTCAGTATATCAGTCAGTAGCTCAAATATTTAAATCAGAATTAGTCATTATCTTCATTTATAGAATTCATTATCTTCATTTATATCATTATCTTCATTGAAGGAATTTATTATTTTTATTTATTTTATTCATAAATTTCGTCTATTGTGAGGTCAAGTTCCTCTACTGTGTTCTTAATTACTTCCCATGCATACAGTATTTCTTTTTCTGTAATTTCTTCGTAATTCACACTGAAACGAATAATATAGATATTCCCTAACGATGCAGGAACCATAAACAACAGCCTTGAAGCATCGATTGCTGCCAATATCTTCGCATTTATTTCGTTGCTGTTTTTAAATCGAAAACACACTAGGCCAAAGTTAACATCATTCATAACCTCAAAGCGATCGTCTCCTCGAACTAATTCTTCAAATTTCTTCGCCAATTGAATATGGTTCCGTACGTATTTTTGTATACCTTCTACGCCAAACTTACGAATTGTCAACCACATTTTTAAAGCTCTAAATCTTCTTCTGTTATCAGTAGACCATTGATAGAAATCTATCATTTGAGTATCTGGATGAACGTTCATAGGAGTTGAATCAGGACATAAACTCTGAACATAATGAAACCTATCGTCCACCCATATTATCGAACAATCAAAGTGCATTAACATCCACTTACTTGGATTCGTATTTATTGATGATGCATATTCAAAACCTTTTGCCAAATGTCGAATTTCTGGGCAAACCAGAGCGCTGGCACCATATGCACCGTCAATATGCAACCACAGACCATATTTTGCACAAATTGGACCTAGTTCGTCGAATTTATCGATTGCTGTAGATGATGTTGTTCCGAAAGTACCAACAACAAAGAAAGGATTCAGTCCTTTTTTCAGATCCTCTTTTACTTCTTCTTCAAGATCTTTTCCTCGAAATCGACACCTGTCATCTGTGTCAAGAATTCTGAGAGTGACCATTGCTATTAAGCAAGCCTTTTCAACGCTGGAATGTGCTTCTTTAGAGCAGTATGCAACTAATGACGACAGCAGTTCACCATCTGGTGTTGAAGGTTGCTTTTTTTTAAGTTTATGAAGAGCAGCCCATTGAGCTGCAAAAACAGTCATAAGCGTGCATTCACTTGCAGAGCCTCGTAAACAACCTCCTCCTTGACGACCTTCTTTATGGAACAAAAATTTCTCTGGTAGCCCTAACAGTTTTGCAACCCAATCTATAATAATAATCTCAAGTTCAGTACTTGCCGGACAAGTGAACCATGTACTTCCTGAGCATCCGAAAGCTCCCGTTATTATTGTTCCGAGAAGAGACGGTAATGAGGTACCCAAAGGAAAATAGGAATAAAAGTGAGGATGAACCCAATGGGTTAGACCAGGTATAATGATTTTTTCCACGTCTTCCATTATCAGTTCAAATTTTTCACCTTTCATGGGTGCTTTTAAAGGGACAAAGTTTCGCATGTATCCTGGCTTTTCTTTTGTTACAACAGGTCTCTTAGAAATTGTAGCTCTATAATTAGCAATAAAATCGATCATTTCTTCACCAGCTTTCTTAAACTCTTTAGAATTCATCATGAATATTTAGAATATTTTGTTTTTATTTCTAACTTGAAACTAAGACTTTGTTTTGATTTCTTAGTATTTTACAATTCCTGACCGTAAGAAGTGTTTTTGCCTACCCACAAAAATGTATGTTTCATACAATAAGTATTTAAGTTCTCATAGTTTTTCGTTTAAAATTAATAAACAGTGTTGTTGGTATAAAGTGTTGATTTTGTTTTGTATAAGTAATTTTTGTTTTGTTTCGTATAATAAAAAAAGAATTGAAGGAACATTTAATCAATTGCAAAATTGTATTTTTTTGTCTCTTTAAATTTCATCAAGACAAATATTTCTTGATTACGCCCACGAACAAATAATACTTAAGGACTATCCTCTCGTCATAATAAATGCATTTTTCAAGCTACTCACAGTGAAGCCAGTTAGAAACAATGAAAGGAAACGGTTCCTGCAGTGAATTTGAAGCTTGACAATCATCAAATTAAAATTTAGTGTTTATGTTCTGTTTTTGTTTATTTTCTTCTCTTGTTATACTATAGTGAACGCTTTATAAAGTCACTTATCGAGGTTGAAATTGGGGTTTATATTTTGGCTGAGAGGGCTAACGTGTCAATCTAATGACTGTCAGAACGGGGGTTCGAATCCCAGAGCTGACACTACAAAATTTCACCTTTTCCTTTAGCATCAGATGAGTATCATTACTGACTATTTACAGATGTCTGATTATTTACTATTAATGTTAAAGTTGTCGTAATAGTTCTAAAGTTAAAAGAGTTTTTACTTCATTTCAATAAAAACTAATGAATTACGATTGAATTGCTTGAATTTATGTTATGTATAGCCAAAAACACATAAAATTATTCTGCCATTTTCTCAATGAGATAAACAAATCTCAAAGAGTAGTTATGACAATTACCGCATCTGAGGGCTCCGCTCATTTGGTAGGAAAGTGTTATCCTTCTGCTACTCTTTGAAGAGAAAACATATTCGTTGCCTTTTTACATACTCTAACCTTAGAGAAGAAACTCAATCAAGATATATCTTGATCATTATTTGAAAAATGAATACCACTAGTTGAGGCATAGAACATCATTAAAAGAAAGATAAAAAAAAGGGTAAAAAAAGTAGACAAGTGAGAATTATATTCCAACACTCCCTCCAATTTTTACTTGTCAATAAAGTAAAACAATTAAAAGCATGAAACAGAAAGTTAAAAAAAAAATTGTTGTAATTTTTTTTTCTTTTTCTTTTTACTCTTGAGTCTTTGTTTATCCCGTTGTCTGTCGCGTTTGCTTTCATGTTTTTCACTGAGAAATCGCGAATCGGAATATCATCCGTATTCGAGCTTACAAAATAAAAATCTCTAGAGCGACAAAAAATATTTTCTTCAACAATTAATTATTTAATTCAAAAAAAATCAGAAAAATAAGCCTAAAAAGTGCTTAAAATGCAATAATTTTCAACCAAATTGGAATTTCGCAAACAAACTTGGAATTAAGTTCAAAAATAAAAATAGCTTTCTCAGAACGTCATAAGTTAACTTTGTACTTGCCTTTCAGCGGGATGCATGTTATTTTAGGATACGTTATTTTTCTACAAGTTTTGCACTTAATCCCAAATTAATTATCATATTTTAATATATTTTTCCAGAGCACTCACTGTGCATTTTTCTACTTAATAATGTAATATCACATTTTTAAGTATTGCAGTTTTTGCCCTCAAAACAGAATATTACTTAAAGTTATGGAAAGGCTGGTCGCCAAATCATTAAGAGATAAAACAAATATTTGCATGCATTTTTCAATAGCAATTATTTGAATACGTAAAACTAATATGAAAGTTAGATAATTTAGACAAATAATAGTGCGAGTTTAAAGCCGTTTGGACAGCTAGTCCATAACAAACAAATCCAATTGCAGCAAACGATGATGTTTCCGGCTTATGCAAATCATTCGTGTTCGAATCAATCCTTATAATATATGTCCTGCCTTCCTTATCAGCTTTTACCAACATTTATGGAACATCTTCTTCTTCTTCTTCAGCACGATTACAGGCCTTGGCTGCCTCAACCACGCGTAGCCTCCATCCATGCCCCCTATCCATGGCGACGTTTTTCCAGTTGTTAATATTTATGGAACATACTGGATAAAATATCTTATTATTTGAAACTAGTAGATTTTATTCCATCACCCACCAAAATGTAGACAAACTGTACTACTGTGTACGCTTTAAAAATATCCTACAATAAGCAAAGAATTCTAAAAATTAAAATTTATCATTTGTTTAGGAAATAACTAAAAAGATTAACTAGATTTTCATCCCAAGCCAAAATTTTTGATGGTTTTCCATTGATGAACAAACATGGTCCATCAATATAAGTAATCATCACCACTATGTAGGAATTCGGACTGATTTATGATGGTCCACCATAAAAAAACTGAAATTGTGTTGATGGTATGCTGAACTAACAGGAATTTCCGTTAAACCATCAAAGAAATGTATTGTTGCACCATTATGGAACATCACGAATTTCCATCTTAGTATCTTAGAAATCAGATGTTGGAACGATCATGAACTACCGTCATCCCAATGTAGGAATTCGGACTGATTTATAATGGTCCGACATAAATTTTTTTTTGTTTATTCCTGAGAACCAACAAGAATTCCCATTAAACCATCACAGAAACGTATGGTTTAAACCATCATGGACCATCACGGATTGTTGGTCAATAAGAATCAAATTTCTCTTGATGGTTAACCATCATAGTATTAAAGTAGCATCTTCCATCATGGAATGAGGGAAGTTTGTTTGCACGTAAAAAATAATCGCATAATGAAAAATGCTGGATGATGGTGACCATCAAATGATGTTGGGCCATCATGAATCGCACTGAAACCAACATAAATTATCAAAATTATTGATGGAACCATCAAGAATCGCACTGAAACTAACATAAATTATCAAAATTATTGATGGAACCATCAAGAATTTTGACTTGGGATTCCTTGCATTTTTTAAAAATGTTTCTGATCGAAATTGGGATTTTTCTTTCTTCTGTAGCATCGCATTACAACGTAAAAATCGCATTTTCTCCCATCATCTTAAACTCGGGTCTCTGAAGATACATAAACCGTACTTACTACCATTTACTCGAGCCTACACGAATAAAAAGCCTACTCGAACTCAACATCAGCAAATCAAGTATCGAAATTTATGTTAAGCTTGGTCCATTTCCATGTTAACCATTTCCATGTTAATCGCACAAAAGTGGCATAATGGCGATAATGCTGGGGAACAAATTTTTTTAACTTGCCTAATTCGAGTGTAGGGATTTTAAATCTGAAATTAGTTTTGTTCTTAAAGCACAGGTTTTTTAAAATGACTTATTTAGTCTATTTTTTCGTCGAAATGTACAATGTCAAAGACTTAATATAGAACAAGGAGTCGGTTAATGTTGCGACAAATCTCTAGAGGAGAATGGGCACATCATCAGGATTAAAATTGCTTGAAAATCCATATCGGAAATGTTGTCCTATGCAACTGGCAGCACTTCCCTTTAATGAACTTTTCAGAAGCACACGAATAAGCAGTTAATAATTGGGTAGCTCTCCTAGCAGCGTATGATGACATTTCCTGGCATGGGTTTCTAGGAAATTTTGAAACTAATTATACGCAAAATCTCCCCTAGAAGTTTTTCGCAACATTTACGTGATTCCCTGTTATATGTAATGTTTTTAAACTACATTTCTACAAAAAATATTCTAAAAATGTCATTGGAAAAAAAGTAACTGTTGCTTGGAGAGAGAAACATACTACAGATTTGAAATCAACGATACGAAAGTATCGAAGATCTGTTGAAAAATTCTCAGAAATGCAACAGAAAACAAAAAAACTGTTCCCATTGTTGTTTATGAAATTATATAGGTCCAGACTAAAACAATTTCATTAAAGTTCTAAACTGTTTTACTTTAAATTTTAAATACCTTTAAAATATTTATTTGACAAAGGTAAAGAAATTTATGTGCGTTGAATTGTTATAATTAAATTAATGTATTCAAATATATTCTAACAATCATGCGCCTAACCTTGAATGACGAGGAATTTTTGCATTATAAGTGGAATAATGCCAGAATTTTATTTTAAGCGGAATTTTAAATGTGGCCCATAAATTTATTAGGTTTCAGAAGAGATATTCAAAACTCAGTTTATTTTTGTTATTGGGGAAAAAGGTTATATTAGAATATTAACGAAGATGTGATAATTTTAATGTGCTTAGTAGAAGTATCTTTAGATAATATCTGTTGTTTTTAAGGTTTATATTTATAGACAATAAAATAAAATAATAGTTTTAAAAACTCTAGTTTTAGGTAGAATTAAAAGGAATAATTAAATATATTTCTTATACTTATAAAAAAACAAAAACGGATTACCTTGAATAGTTTTTGATCTAATGATCAGATCTTCAGGTTCTATGACTCAAACTTAATGGTTCAAGGGAGTAAACTCAAATATGCTAATTAATTAGCTCAGACAATATTTTAAGTTATGAAATCAGACACAAAAAACATACTTTCTCTGAATAAACATACCTTTATTTTAACGGATTCAGATTTCTGACCCTCAAAATGTAGGGGGTAGTCGCCAAGATGGTCCCAATAGCTTGGTCAGGAGGGCGGTCCTAAGTTTAAACCCCTTAATATTATTTTTACTTCTTGCGTATTTCACCTTATCTCGGGAATTTTTTAAGCGAATTAAAAAAAATTAACTCAATTGAAAAATTCGTTTATCCAAGGATAATTCCGTGCAAAAAATAACTTTTAGTAACTATATATTATTTTAATTAAGAATGGTCAAAAACTTTTTGAATTGTGAAGTGATTGAATTGTAATTTTTGCATCATTTTAAAGAATATAATTTTACATGGCATAGTAAAAAATGTGAACGAAATAGGACGTACAGTTAGTTCCTGAGAAATCTAAATTCGAAAAAGTCATATTTACGAAATTCGATTTCTCAGGAACTATTCGATTGATTTCACTCAAATTTTGTATTTCGCCTTGTAAATTCAATTCCTTAAAACGATGTAAAAAATTTTATACCTTACAATTTAAATTTTTTTTGACCTATTCTTGATTAAAATAATACATATTTGGTAAAAGTTATTTTTTTGCTCGGAATTACCTTTAGATAAACGAAATTTATAATTGAGTGTTAAACTTTCTTAATTCACTTAAAAAATTCTCAAGATTTAACGAAATACGCAAAAAGGTAAAATTAACATTAAGAGTTTCAAACTTTGGAGAGCATTCTTAGCCAAACTATGGGTATCATATTTCCTATATGTGGCTATCCCCTATATTTTGGGGATCAGAAATCCGAATCCGTAAAAAAAATCAATAAATGAAAAAAAATAGTTAGGTTTATTCAGAGAATGTACGTTTTTGCTTCTGATTTCGTAACTTAAAATATCGTCTGCACATATTAATTAGCATATTTGAGATCACTCCCTCGATCCATTAAGATTGAGTCATAGAACGTGAAATTCCGATCATTAGAATCAAAATTTATTCAGGATATCTTTTTTGCTCACTGTTCATCAATTTCGAAAAACCCGTGGGGAAAGGGAAATGTTCAGTGGTTATAAAGTTTGTGACGAAAAAGATGCGCTATGTTTTATGCCCGACACAAAATTTTTTTCTTCTTTTCAACCAGAGTGAAAAGCGTAATTTTTAAAGTTATTATTTTATTTTATTCTTCTGTTGCTTTGCATCTATTAGTTTGCTTACGTTGAAAAATGGTCGAAATTTATGTTGTTAATAAAATAGTGATGTGTTTTGCTTGCACTAGTGAGATAAATAATTGTAACATACGAGTACATTAAGATGAGGAATATTGAATAGAAAAATATAGTTCTCAGTATAATAGATTCTTTATCGATTTTTTCTGATAAAACTGTACCATTAAGATTCTGGAATCAGAACTTTTTTAAAGGTAATTTTGTAATAAACATTTTACTTGTTTTCAGATTTTTGAAAAATATCTTTGCTTTTTCGTTATCAATGTTTCAGAGTTTTTTTTTTTCAAACGCACCCACACTGATTGTCACCGATAAAAAAATAATTTTTAGAAATTAAATTCAGTTAAACACTGATAAAAAATTAATTTTTAAATATTATAATGCAGACCAATGTACAGTAGTAAATTAACTGCTCAAAATTACCATCCACGTAATTTAATTGCTTTACTTTTTTGAGAAAAGATTCATAGAGATTGCAAAAGTAATCAAGCACCAGTTATCATCTATTAAAGCAACGTCTTTACCTTTGTGAGTATTTGAAAGGTAAGTGATGCTAGTAGATACTGCATCATATAAAAGATAGTCAATAGCAAAAAATAAAAAAAAAAAAATTTAAATATTTAAACTCAAATCCTAGATGGATGAAGTGGTATCTTAAAACAGTTCTAGAGTTATAGAGAAATACCCCAAAATAGAAATTAGCATTAAATGGCCCAGGCATTTGACCGTTCACTTTACAGATTGCGGCCCCCCTATTTTAAATATAAAAAATCCTAACCCATCGAAAAAAAGCATAATACAGAGAATAAAATACTTTGTGACCGATTTTATAACGAAAAATAGTTTCTGCAAAAAGTAGTTAGCATATTTAATATTAGACTTTTAAACCGCTCAGTTTGCATCTCAGCTCATTGAAAATCCGATTACTATTAAGATGTTTCGTTTCTTATTTTGCGCACTGTATTCCATTGTGTGACAGAGTTTGTTTCATTCATTTCGATGCAACTTGAGCATATACAACGGAGTAGTCACGTATTTTTTAGCGTAATTTTTCATCAAATGAGAGCTTTCAAAAAAACTTGATCATTTTTTTTTATTTAAATAAGGTTTATACACTGAATAAGTACTCATATTATTTTCATTTTTTATGCTTTTGAGTCTGATACAAAATTTTGAATTCAAAGAATCAAAAACTCGCTATATTATCAGTTGCCTTTTTACTATCAATTTGTAAATTATAGTTAAATCTAACCCAGAAAAAACATTAGGTACTGAATTATTTACTTTTTGCTGTTTAATTTCTGACTTTTAGTAAACTGTCTTAACATAAAAACAGAATTAAAAAATTTAACAAAACAAATTTAATAAAAAAAATTCAAAAGCCTGCAACTAGATTAAATGACTTCTAATCATAAGTTGAAAAGATTCTTATAAACACTTTAAAAAATAAAGCTTTTTCTCCAATGATAATATTTTCCCTTTAAATTTCGATTGTATTCCTTAATACTTATTATCTAATTTCTAAGAGTAGGTAAAGGACTCTCTTAGTATATAGTTCAAATAATTAAATCAGAATTCATTTATATTATTATTTTGATTCATTTTATTTCAATAAAAATATTCCAAAGAGTCATACATTTCGTCTATTGTTAGATCAAGCTCCTCTACTGTGTTTTTTATGATTTCCCACGCATACAGTATTTCTTTTTCAGTGCTTTCTTCATAATTTACACTAAAACGAATAATATAGGTATTCCCTAAAGATGCAGGAACCATAAATAGCATCCTTGAAGCATCTATTGCAGCCAATATCTTCGCATTTATTTCGTTAGTGCCTTTAAATCGAAAACACACTAGGCCAAAGTTAACATCATTCATAACCTCAAAGCGATCGTCTCCTCGAACTAATTCTTCAAATTTCTTCGCCAACTGAATATGATTCCTTACGTATTTCTGTATACCTTCTACGCCAAACTTACGAATTGTCACCCACATTTTTAAAGCTCTAAATCTTCTTCTGTCATCAGTGCCCCACTGATAGAAATCTATCATTTGAGTATCTGGATGAACGTTCATAGGTGTTGATTTAGGACATAAACTCTGAACATATTGAAACCTATCTTCCACCCATATTATCGAACAATCAAGGTGCATTAACATCCACTTACTTGGATTCATATTTATTGATGATGCATATTCGAAACCTTTAGCCAAATGTCGGATTTCTGGACATACCAAAGCATTGGCACCATATGCTCCGTCAATATGTAACCACAGACCATATTTTACACAAATTGAACCTAGTTCATCGAATTTATCGATTGCTGTAGATGATGTTGTTCCGAAAGTACCAACAACAAAGAAAGGATTCAGTCCGCCTTCCAGATCTTTTTTTACTGCTTCTTCAAGATCTTTTCCTCGAAATCGGCACCTGTCATCTGTATCAAGAATTCTGAGAGTGACCATTGCTATTAAACAAGCCTTTTCAACGCATGAATGGGCTTCTTTAGAGCAATATGCAACTAATGACGTCAGCAACTCACCATCCGGGGTAGAAGGTTGCTTCTTTTTTAGTTCATGCAGAGCTGCCCATTGAGCTGCACAAACAGTCATAAGGATGCATTCACTTGCAGAACCTCGCAAACAGCCTCCACCTTGACGACCTTCTTTATGGAACAAAAATTTCTCTGGTAACCCTAACAGTTTTGCAACCCAATCTATAATAATAATTTCAAGTTCAGTACTTGCCGGAGAAGTGAACCATGTACTCCCTGAACAACCGAAAGCTCCTGTTATTACTGTTCCGAGAAGAGACGGCAATGAGGCACCCATAGGAAAATAGGAGTAAAAATGAGGATGAACCCAATGAGTAAGTCCAGGTATAATGATTTTGTCCACGTCTTCCATTATGTGTTTCCATTTTTCACCTTTCATGGGTGCTTTTAAAGGGACAAAGTTTCTCATGTATCCTGGCTTTTCTTTTGTTACGACAGGTCTCTTAGAAATTGTTGCTCTGTAATTAGCTATATAGTCAATCATTTCTTCACCAGCTTTTTTAAATTCTTCAGAATTCATCATGAATATTTGCAATACCTTGTTTTTATTTCTAACTTAAAATTAAGACTTTGTTTTGATTGTTTGTGGTCTTTTTAAAATTTCTGACCATAATAAGTGCCTTTGCCAACCCACTAAAATGAATGTTTTATATAATTAATATTTTAGGTTAAATTTTTTTCTTTTTTAAATTAATAGGGATGCCCAAGCCAGAGTCTGAACTAAATCAGTGTTCCACTATCATTCAATCAATTTTCGTTTGCACGATTCCTAATGTACGATTCACATTCCTATTCCAATAAAAACATATTCCTATTGGTTGCATCTGAAACTGATTCATCATTGATGGATTTTCAGTGGACATATAAGTTAAGCGACATCAGCTTAAACATCTCTCGCAACAGTGTTTTTGGACGAATTGCACATCCAGAATTCTTGTCTTATTTATTATTTTATTTAATATAAACGACACTGAACAGCCGACTCAATTCTGAGTCTACGACAAATGATGTTCAAGTGCGAAGCTCAACTTGAATCCAACCCAAAAAACAAGGAAACTCTTAGATCAGGAATTGGGATAAACAAGCCTCCGAAGAGGAATTTTTGATGGAACTAAACTGCATTTGCGTTATATTGAGCGGGAAACCACAAAAAACAAGTATCTAACTTTTCTGAAATTTAGTTGTAAGTAAATATTCTTAAGTTAATAGTTACCTAATATTACCTATGACAAAGACGATAACTGGTATTACAACAGTCTAATACAATCCAATCAAAGTATGAAATTGATTTAAAAAAATTTTCGGATAAAAACTTTAAAATGATAAGTTAAAATGGAAAAGCGCTAAAAGCAGCTCAAACCAAATTTGTTTTAAGTAAGCAATTTAAATAAAAGTTAGAAACCAAAAAGAAGCAAAACGAAATTTTAAAGATATGCATGTCAGCAAAAACAGCTTTTCATCAATGTGGTATAAGACAGTGTGTTCCCTGATGAAGTGCTGTTTTTGCTAACATACATATCTTTAAAATTTCGTATGCTGTATTGCTGCATGCTGTTTCGTATTTTGCTTGTTTTTGGTCTCTAACTTTTAATATAAATTGGTCTAACACAATATTATTTAGCTGTTAACAAACTGTTATTTATTTAGTGTTAACAGTTAACACTAAATTAACACACGCACGTGCGCAAGCAGAGAGAGAGATAAAATAAAGATTTATGAAAAGAAAAGAAAAAAGTAATTAAAAATAAAAAAAAAATATTTAAAATTTTTTATTATTTAAAAAAAATAAAAAGCCGAAAACAAAATGTAAAGATATAATCTAGTCATTAGCTCACACAATTATATCCGCAAAAAAGAGTGCTTTCAAATATTGTATTCATATAGCAAAGCAAAAATATCAATACAATAGTGTGAGGGGCCTCCAAAAAATTTAAACGAAAAAAGGACTAGTTAAACAAAAAATACAAATTACAGCAATCAAGCAAAAGTTGCTAAATTATTTTTCATTAAAGGTTAATAATGTCTCTAAGACCATCAATATAAAAAAATTTAAAATTAAAATACAACCTTATTAATTATAATCTTTTAACTATCCAATATAATATTATTACCTTGGGCACATCCAATTCAGGTCAATCCAAGGTGCTTTGGTACTTCAGTAAGAGCGCACCATAAAAAGATCTCTCCAAACTCTATTTGCGCTTCTATTTTCATATTTTGTAATCTGGCAAACTTGTTACGAAAGTAATTTAAATCGTTTTAAAAGATGCCGTTACGTGTAAGTACATTTGAATATATTTTCCCTTTTTTGCTTAACTAGTTCTTTTTTTTTGTTTCATTTTTTTTTTGGTGTTCTTCAAACTATTGTATTGATAGATTTTGCTTTAGCTATATGAATACAATGTTAAACATTGTAACTCCATGAAGAAATTAATGGAACCAATGATTGTCTCTTATTATTGAAAAAAACAAACAAAAAAAAACATCATTTCAGGTAAAAGCTAGGCAGTGTTTATACATTGCAATGACATTTGCTTTAAAAAAACATCACTGTAGGATAATTCTGTACCGGTCTGTAATGGTCTTAATGTTTCTGTAATGGTCATTAACGTTAAAATAAATCATCCATTTAAAGTGTGAAAGTTTCACCCACGTCTGAGTGAGACTTATTTTGCAAGACGGTTAAAATACGAAATTACCAAAAAAAAAAAAAATTTTTTTTTCCTTCTCACAAAAAAGAAAATATAAAGAGAAATTTTTTTCCGTCAAATTTATAGGATAATTTTAAGTTTGACAGAAATCATTGAATTCAAAATCAGGTAGCTAATTAAATATACTGTATATTTTAGGTTGACAAAAGCATTTTTATATAATTATATTTATATCCCTAAGCACTTCAACCAATGTGAAGATAAACAAGAATACAATAAAAGTTATTATAATTTTTAAAAAAAAACAATCCTTCAAAATGAATTCGGACGAGTTTAAAGAAAAAGGTTTTGAAATAATAGAATATATATCAAACTATTTTGATACTGTTGCAAAGAGACCTGTTGTAACGACAGAAAGACCTGGTTTCATGAAAGAGCTTGTTCCTCTTAAAGCTCCAGAAAAAGCAGATGAATGGGAAGACATAATGAAAGATATGGATGATGTTATAATTCCCGGATTTTCCCATTGGGCCCATCCACACTTTCATGCGTATTTTCCAACTGGTTGTTCTCTAGCATCAGTTCTTGGTACCCTATTAACAGGAGCTTTCGGTTGCTCTGGAAGTTCGTGGTCCACAAGTCCAGCCAGCACTGAACTTGAGGTAATCATTTTAGAATGGCTTGCTAAAGCGTTTGATTTACCAAAGAAGTTTTTGTTCTATGAAAAGGGAAGTAAAGGTGGTGGATGCTTGCAAGGCTCAGCCAGTGAATGTACTCTTTTAGTTTGTTTGGCTGCACAAAAGATTGCTTTGCAGAAGTTAAAAAAAGAAAACCCTTCGATTCCTGAGGGCGAACTATTAGCCTCGCTTGTAGCCTATTGCTCTAAAGAAGCGCATTCAAGCGTCGAAAAGGCTTGTTTAATAGCCATGGTTACTGTAAGAATTATCGACACAGATGAGAGATTCAGGTTTCGTGGTAAAGAACTTGAAGAAGCAGTAAAACAAGATTTGAAAGACGGACTTCATCCTTTTCTGGTCGTTGGTACTTTAGGAACAACAGCATCCACGTCTGTCGATAAATTTGATGAGATAGGGCCAATTTGTAAGAAGTATGAGCTTTGGTTACATGTTGACGGAGCGTACGGAATAAGTGCTTTAATTTGCCCGGAATTTCGCCATTTTGCAAATGGATTGGAATATGCATCATCGATAGCTGTGAATCCACACAAGTGGCTTTTGATGCACTTTGATTGTTCTTCCTTCTGGATTGATGATCGATGCAGATTTGTTAAAGCTTTGTCTGCAGATCCAGATTCCCTCTCTGCTGATGCAGACGCTAAAATAATTGATTTTTCTCACTGGGGAACAGGAGACAGAATAAGATTTAGAGCACTTAAAATGTGGGTGGTGATGCGCACATATGGGGTGACGGGAATGCAAAAATTCATAAGAAATCATGTCCAACTGGCGAAATATTTTGAAGAGCTGGTACAGAAAGACCATCGTTTTGAAGTTATTAATGATGTTAATTTTGGTACTATTTGTTTCCGACTTAAATCCTCCAATGATGCCAATGCAAAATTATTAGCATCTATAGTTCAGACAAGAAAGTTATTTATGGTCCCGGCATCATTGGGAGGATCTTATGTTATTCGTTTTAACATTAGTTATGAACATATGTCAGAAAACGATATTTTTAATGCATGGGAAATTATAACAACTCATTTTGAAGATTTAAATAATATTTAAAAGTTGAACACCAAGAATCAAAAGGCTGAATTAAAATTTATGTTTCTTAACCATGGTAACATACATTGTTAATATTCTTATGCATACATTCTTGATATTCTTTTAAAGTTATCTCTGTAGCATAAGTTATTACCAAATTATAATAAAAGTTTGGGAATGGTGATGATGACGATTTATGTATAATGGTAATAAATTAACGTAGTAATGTCTTAATTCAATGCAGTTTCAATTTTTTTTATCACATTAAGTAGATTTATATTTCTTATACGTTTATTAGACAATATTTTGTTCAGTTATTAAGTAATTTTGTTTCGTTTGTGCTTTGAATGTTGCAGAAGTAAAAATATACAAAGTCAGCTATACTAATAATAATCATACTGAGTAGGTTCCTTTGTAGTTGAGCTAAGTAACCTTAACAGTTGAGCCAGCTTCTTAGTACTTTATTGATTGGCCAGTTTCTTAGTCGATTGACAGCGGAAGAAATTAGGGAAAAGCTGGAAATATTTTTTAAGAATGGGGTACATGATACCAATAGGGATGGGGTACTAACTAATACGGATAACTGAAATGAGCTTTCTTCACCATCTTGAATCTTCTGAGAAGAGAAGGGTTAAACCATAACCTACTAGAAGGTTACGGTTTAACCCTTCTAGGTGGTTCTACTCTAGGTGGTTATGGTTAAACCCGGGTAAGACTTGAACTATCTAGACTAGTGCGGTATTGTTTCTTACCTATTTTTTACGCTAAATTAAAAGATACTAAAGAATCAATAGGACTAATAGTAAAGAATATAATAAAGGATTTAGTAAGTATGAAGTTAAACAAAATTGCACAATTTTTGATTAAAATCATTCAAGCGTCTAAAATATCTATCGACACAAATGAGATAATATGTTCCATTCATTTTTTACGTTGCAGTATAAGTACAAATCAACAACAATAGGACAAACACTTCAAATGTTTTTGAGGTTTTTACTTTTAAAAATTACGGTTTTGTACATTCCGTACTTTACATGGATAAAAACGTTAAAATCAAAAACCAAAAAAGTGGTTTAAAATTACAATAAGGTTAATTAAAATTATTATTAAATCAAAAGTTTGATAAAAATATCGAGAAACATTAAAATGGTTAAAATAATCCAGTGAAGTATTAGGTACAATTAGCAAAAATGTCACTGATTATTGATAACGGCGAACATATGGAAGTTTAGATTTATCACAATCAAACAACGCTGAGTTTAAACTTTATTAAATAACTAATTTATTTTTATTTCAATTTACCTTTGTTATTACAGCATGTAATTTTATTGAAATTCGTATAAAAATTTAGATCTAAGAAATTACCATAAAGTGATGAGTTTAACAGGCCAAGTTAATCATCACAGATTTTTTAAAAAAAAATATTTTACTTGGATGTTTAGATTTTGAAAAAAATTCTTTTTTTGAGATTGAAGATTTTCTTACATTTAACAAAATAGTTTCTTTGCCCACTCTTTATTCAAATGATGTATTACGTCATACACGTTTTTTTTTATCAATAAATATACCGAAAGTCGTATAAAGCCTTTCATTTATTTCTTAAATTATATATTTTTATTAAATATATAATTTAAAAATTATATATTTTTAATTAAAATTCCTTCAAAATATAAATAAAATGATTTATTTTTCTAATACAAATTTATAAATAATTTCGCTGAAAATTTTAAGCTAATTTTTAAGTATTACAAAATTTATAAATTAGATAATTTAATAAAATTAAAAATTAAATTCTTTAATTAGTATACATAAATTTATACATTACTAGACTGTGTTTTTATTAGTATGTAATAAATTTAGAATATATATATTTCTTAAAAATTATAATTATTTTTTTTTAAGTTTTAATTTTAATTTTTATTTGCATTTTTAAAAATTTTTAATTTCTTATTAATTTTCTTTAAATATGCGTTGTAAACAGCAAAATATATCCACCTAACATCACAGGCCGAGTAAGTTTAATTTCATTCTATTGTTTAAACAATCAAAAAGAGAGACAGAAAATGAACAATACTTTTAGTAATATTGTTTTGTCTGGATTAATGATTAAAGCAAACACTTATATAGACAGCAAATAAAGGAAACTGAGATAAATAAATAAATAAAATAAAAAAAATATCCAAACATCATAGAAGATCTAAGAGCCATTCCCTTGAATATTGTTACCTTGCCACCTGCGTGACGAAAGTGTCCGTTATGCGGATGACGTCACACGTACGTGAAGTGAAAAAATTTTGAAAATTCTCGTCCAGACTCTTCTTTTATTGGAACATATCGTGCTGTGCGAAAAGGTGGGAAAAGCAATACTTTCGCTTTTGCGGTTTTTCTTTAGATTCTCTTTCGTTTTATTGAAAAATGTCTTATGGTGGAGGTGGTTTATGCTTTTTAATTCGAATTCCGACGGAAGATTATGAGAATGATTTGCTGGATGGACGTAGGATATTAATTACTCCCTCACCCACAAATGGTAAGTAAATTGATACTACCTAAATTTTATTAATAAATTTAATTAAATTTTATTAATAAATGTAATTAAATTTTATTAATAAATTTAATTAAATTTTATTAATAAATTTAATTAAATTTTATTAAATATTAATTAATATTTTATTAATTAATATTTTAATAAAAAATTAAATAAATTTTTTTTGAAAATTATTTGTTTTTGTATTATTTATTTTTTAATCAATACTTTATTCAGTTTTAAAAATATTAAATGGTAAATAAAGTATTAATTAAAATTTGAACATCAACAATTAATTAATTAACTAATACTTAATAAATTATTAAATTGCAATTATTAATGTTTTAATTATTTAATTGATTAATTATTTAATTGATTAATTATTACTTGATTTATAGCTTTACATATTTTATTAATTTACTGTGAGTGAAATTTAGTAGATTATACAAAACAAATGAAATAAAATAAAAATATAAAAATATGACCACCGAAGCCGACGTCTTCAGGGGGTATCGGCCCCGGTAGCCATTAAAAACAAAACCATTTCTATTTGAGGGAGAAGCAAAAGCTTAAAATATCTCCCTCAGTACCCCTAAGGTTTTGTATAGAGGTCCAGGAAAAACAAGATACATTCAAAAGAATAAACAAATTACGAAAAGAAAATCAATAAAAATCATCAGAAAATTAAAAACTCACAGTCACAGGTCAAGAATCAACTTCAAAAGCGGAGGAAAAGAAAACACTA
>NC_092207.1:76565300-76575714 GCF_043381705.1 Parasteatoda tepidariorum | reverse complement strand
GGATAAGATACATATATATATATAATCTTATAAATATAATCTTATATATATAATCTTATATATATATATAATCTTATCCTTTTCTTTTAATAATCCTTTTTGTCTTTATTATGTTATTATATATATACATATATATATAAGGTTTATAAAATATTTTAAATCTATTGTGAGAAAATATTGTTTGTTTTCTATTAGTGATAGTTTTTAAATGCGCTTCTTTTTATGTCTCAAAGATATATTTTGTATAAATCTAAATTCAAAAAGAACATATTTTTCCTAAACTTAGTTTACTCTATTATTCAGAAACAATGCCCGCATTCTAACTCCGAATATTTATGATGATATTTTCAATGGTAATTGTTATTTTTATTTGTTCTCATTAAAGATAAAAATAAAGTGCCTATTGTATGTTAAAGTTCTTTAGAATTATTTAAATAAAGCAGCTTTCATATTCTGGAAAGAAAAATAGGGTTTTTTTTCTATTCGGTCAAAAATAAAAAGTGGACAGCTTTGTTTTCATAAATGCTTTTACATTTTAAAAGATAAAGTATGTTTTGCTTTGTTACAAAAATAAAATATTTCCCCCAATTGTTTTAATCACACGTACGATAAAAAAATTATTATAAAACCTTATTGCAATCAATGTGTTAGCACGTTTTACTATAAATTCACAATGAATATATATTGTTAAACTTCGCAATAAATAGAAAATGAGAAAGATTTTGAAAGCGTTAGACTCGCATTACCTGTAACCCTAACCTTATTATCTGCTCTTTAACGATGCTGCAATTAGTAGTAAAATAGCCACGCATGCGCTGTGAAGCTCAAATAGTGTTAGAATTAAGAGAAGCCGTAGCGCTTTAAAAAATTTCTCTATCCATTTGAGACCCGAGAATTAAATAAAAAGTAGAGAGTGCAATTTTTACTAAGAAATAAGTAGTTTAGATGAAGTTAAACGCATAAATACGATAAAAAATTAACGAAAAATTAACTAATTAAGCTCAGTTATTATTATTTTTATATATTTTTAATTTTTCTATACAAAATTATAAATTTTAACATTGAGCATTTTTCGCATATTGTAAGATACTTTTACATTTTTTGTGCATTTCTAACGAAATCCGCAAAACTCAAATAAAAAAATATTTATTTGCCATAAAAATATGCAAACGTTTATTAAAATAAAGTTTTCTTTGTAATTAAAAATTCCGACTACCGAGAAATAAACCCAATTATGTAATATACATAGACAATTACTATGCAAAACTTATAAGAGTTATTTAAAACTTATCGAAAAGGTAATTTCTTATAACTTTTCTTAGTAATTGAAAATTTCTACCAATGAGAACAAAACCAATTATATATTTACATAGACAATCACTTTGTAAAGGCATATAAACAGAAAAAAATATAAAATATTATTTTCTTAGTGATAATATTACGCAAAATGTCATCCGAGCACTATTGGAGTTCTTGAGATGCTATTGGAGAGATTTTGCATACCATTACAGCTTCCCATTAACTTAATTTGATCTATAAAAAGGTTCTCATTTCCCCAATTATGGGCGTATATTTTTATCTGTAGCGAGTTAATGTAACATTTAATATCTGTAGTGAGTGTGTAGCAGATGTTAATGTCCCATCATTAAGTAGCACATCCCTTATGCTAAATATGAAAATGTCACAAAATGTCAATATGAAGCAAAGTTACAATTTCAAGGATAAAAATTAATTTTTTAGCCTTTGAAAAGTTACCTCAACACTGCGTTTTTTTAAAAATCATAAAAATATGCAGAATATTTTTCATGATTTCCATCTTAAGTACAATGTAAAAAAAATTTCGTGCATCTGAACATCAAAAATGGTGGCAACTATTGGGTTGTTCGGAAAGTAATTTCTTTTTTTCCCAACAGATGACTTAACTATATTTTTTCCCAGCCAACTTCACACTGAAGCCGCATAATTATTATATGTTTTGACAGCTGATATAGCAAGACTTGCCAATGGAAAAATTCGATTGATTCCACGTGGTAGTTTTTGGTTTGTGCTCTTTCAAATATGAAGAGTAAAATAAGCAGGACTTTCGGCATATTTTACTTTTTCATTATCAAAAAGGTAAAAATACTGTTCAAGCAAGAAAAGAATTATCAGAAGGGTGTGGTGAAGATATATCGGCAGTTCGCCAGTGTCAAAACTGTTTTTCAAAATTTCGATTAAGATGCACCATGGCAATTTAAGCTGATGAAGATACAATAAAGGTGTTAATTATTGCAAATCGAACAACTTGTGAGATCGCTGAGGTATTAAATTTATTGATTTCGACCGTTCATGATTATTTAAAAAGCCTAAAGTTTAATCTCAAACATCAACATATGGATTCCCCATGTTCTTAAGGAAAGAAATTTGTGCCGTCGCGTTGACGTCTGTGATTTACTTCTCAAACGTTAAGAAAATATTCCATGTATTGTGTGCATCATAATTGAGGACGAGAAACGGATTGTCTTCGATTTCTTCTTCAACAATTTCTTTTTTTTTCCTACAGGTGACTTGATTGTATTTTTTCCCCGCCAACTTCACACTGCAGCCGCATAATCATTATATATTTGACATTGATCAATCATTATATATTGACAGCTGATATAGCAATGCTTGCTTGTGGAAAAGTTCGATTGATTCTACGCAGTAGTTTTTGGTTTGTGCCCTTTCAAATATAGAAAGTAAAAAAAGCAGGATTTTCGGAATATTTTACTCGTCCATTATCAAAAAGGTAAAAATGCTGTTCAAGCAAGAAAAGAATTATCAGATGTGCCGAGAAGATGTATTGCCAGTACTTCAATGCCAAAACTGGTTTGCAAAATTTTCGATTAAGATGTACGAAGAGGCACCATGCTAATTTAGACACAATAAAGACAATAATTAGTGCGAATCAAACAACTTGTGAGATCGCTTAAGAATTAAATTTATCTAATTCGACCGTTCATGATCATTTGAAAAGCCTAAGATTTAATCGCAAAGATCGTAATATAGATTCCTTACGTTCTTACGGAAAGAACACGAGGAGGACGCGTTGCTTGCTTGCTTTCGTATGCTTGTTAAGGCAGAGGGGTGCGATTGTTCTTGTTTTCCAGTGGCGCCATCTATGACCAAGAATTCGACTTCTGTCACACCCATTACGTCACGCCCGTTTATAGAGCGGACCCATTCATACATCCATTCATTCATCCACAGATCGTAATTTTGACCTGAATCAGAGAACGATGAATCTCCAATTCAGTACCCCCAGAGGTATTGATTTGTAATGGGAACATGGAGGACTTTGCGACTCGACAGATTTACCGTGCATCAGTCACCATTTTACTACACGGAGAGTCTTCGGCCGGCGGGGTTCGAACCCACAAACTCTCGGAGATGGGCCCAGAGCTCTACCGATCAGGCTATCGGAGGACGTTGATGTCTGTTATTTGCTTCTCATACGTCATGAAAATATTCCAATCTATGAAGTGCATCATAATTGGGAAGGAGACAAGAATTTCTTTAGCAATGTTTCGGTCTCTACAAAATATTTGACCAATTTTTAGTTTTATAAGTAAAACCTTTACTTCAAATAAGGAGCTCACTTGATCAATTTTTTGCTAACAAAGAACAAAAACTGCATGAAAGAATCAGTTTTCAGCCAGAAATATGGCAAAAGGCATTGGACCAGAAAGGGCTGTATATAATTCAATAAAATATTTATTCCCCATAAAATAATAAACCTTTCGTTTTTAAAAAAAGAAGAAAAAAAAACAACTTTCTAAACAGCAAAATACTTTACACCAAACCAAGGAGAGTTCTTAATATTATTATGTTTACAATAAAAACGCTTTTTGACAAACATATATTGATTTGATTCTATAGAAATTGTGCAAATTTGGAAAATCGCTTGTTTGTACAAATTTCCAAAATTCAACATAATTTGTACGGATTTTGAAAAAGTTGCCACTTTGTGGTTTGGCTTTTAATGGTTTATGTTTAAAGTTAAGGCTTTGCTACCTGGGCAAGACACTTACAGGTATCGGGATGGCTGTTAAAAGTTCAAATTTAGAAGTAAAGCTTTGCTTCGAATTTAAAGCACTAAAATTTGGCGAGTTGGCCTACCGAGATTTAAATTTAGAAATAAAATTTGCTTCAAGTTTATGGTATTTAAACTGTGGCTTTTTTAAATTTCTGTTGGTTAAAGAGTTTTGAAGAACACTTCTAAGAAGTTTTATTATCAACTGTTTACGAATTCTCACCAAAAAACATACATCACATTTTTTTTCGAGAATCTTGTAGACATATTTCAACAACCGAAATATGATCACCTGCTTTTACACCTGTCATATGTATATTTCAGATACAGTATAACAAGTAAAATTTTTTTCAAATGCGATTCAAATATAGCCTGCCGAATATTGCGAAATTAAATAAGCTCCCATTTAAACGAAAGAATTTTAGCATTAAGTTTTTCTGGATTAGTCACTTTTTTAGTTTATGGAGCAGATGATTGAATTAATGTGTTAAAATCGTGATCCATGTGTAACCTTTTCATTGCGTGATCGCAGACTGCTTGGTGCCCATCCTAGATATAAACAAATATTATGCATTTCTCGTTCAAGGTGATTAAACCTAAGAATAGAACGCCAGTACTTTCAAGATGGAATGTTTCGCTGATTTCTTTGGAATATGAATAATAACAACACGGAAATAAAATGAATCAGCACTGTTGCGAGATCATTCAAACGCTTTATAAATCAAGTACAACACAAATTTCTAGGGATGTTTTTGTTTTTTATATTTCTCTGATCGTGAGTCAATAAAAAAAAGATCTATCTCTGAATAGCAATTGTTGTAATGATCAGATTCTTACCCAGTCAGTGCCATTATTCAAAAGAAAAAGTAGCTCAGAAGATTAACTTCAAAAATGCCAACTAATTATTGCTAATAATGATTGAATTTAAAAAAGCAACTGCAAAAAAGAACTTTTTCTGAATAAATATATTTTTTCTCTCATTAGATTTGAATTCTTGATCAGAAAAATATAAGAGTAGTCGTGATCAGGAAGATATGGTTGTAATAGTTTAGTCAAGAGAGTGGTCAAAAGTTTGGACCCTTATATGTTAGTTTCACTTTTTCCGGATTTCCCATACATTCGAAAGTAATGATGGAAATCTTAAAATTGCTGAGATTGAAACTCGTTTATCCAACGATAATTCTATGGAAAAAAATAATTTTAATAGATATTTATAAGTTTTTATTATTTTATTTATTAATGGTAAAAACAATTTTGAAATGTAAGAAATGCAAAGTTTTGCATTATATAGAACCATGTAAATGGCAAAATACAAAATTTAGTGAAATCGGTCAAAAAGCTCTTAAAAATAAAAATTCAAATGTATGACTTTTTTCTAAATTTATGACTCTATTCGACCGATTTGACTTTTAATATGTGAATATTTAATAAATTATTTAAAATCTAAAATATAAGATACTGTTATTTAGAGTGATATCTTTTTTTCGGACAAAATACAACATTTTAACGAAATAGGTCGAACAATTCTTAAGGAAAAAAAATTCAAAAGTACGCCTTTTTTGAAGTTTTATAATTCAAAAACTTTTCCGACCGATTTGACTTCTAGTACGTAAAAACCTATACAGTTATTTAAAATCAAGATTTAAAATGTAGTTATTTACTGTGATATCTTTTTTATGAATCACTGCACTTAATGTTTATTAAAATAAGTTTGAGACAGAGGTAGAAGTAAACAAAATTGTCAATAAAGGATAATCTACACGATTTTTTTCCCTCATAACAGTGTCTGTAAGCTTTTAGACAAATTTATTCTATGTCCAAAAGCTTAAAAAGAGCATACGCAACAATTAAATTTGGTTTAACTCATTATAAAATACAAGTATATATGTTATAAGACCACGTATGAATTTGTTTCCTTCTTTTAATTGCAGATTCAATTCTTATTTATTATTTTTGAAATGATCTAAAATGAAAGTTGTAGTAACTGTATTTTATTAGCATGTCTATATAAATCTCATATTCGAGATCTAATTAAATGGAAGATTTGATATTATGCATAGAAATCATATTTCACTTTTAATTTTGTTTTAAATTTTAAAGTTACATTTCACTTACATTTTTTTTCCTTTTGAATTTCAAAAAGTCAACAATTTAACATTTTGCGAGCTTGTAAAGTTTTTTTTTCTCTCCAAACTTTGTCTGTTTAATGTAAAAAATTCAAAATAAGAAATTTGTTTTGAAAGTTAATGACTTTTTTGCTTTTTAATTTTTGTTTTCAAAAAATAAAACACTTTGAGCGATAGCTAATGAACATCTAGAAGTTCTTAGAAAACCTAACAGTGAGTAAATAAACCTATAATTTTTATGAATTCTTTCTTCTGTAAGTGTTNAAATTCATCAACTTCAAATGTATTTTTCGATAGCTGGTATAGTGCTACTCACTGTGAAAGATATAAATTTTTAACTGCAGTGAAGTGTGTCGTGAAAAAAACGCATGTTATTTTAAACATTTATTAATCAAATATCAACTAATTTAATTAATATGTAAATGGAATAAAATAATTCCACTATAAAACCCGTACTCCGTTACTAATATTATAATTGCGGAAATAAGTTTGTATACAAAACCGTAAGTAGTGTATTATCAGTCTGTTCATTACGTTTTCACGTAAAAACTATGCAGCAAATCTCCGTGATCTTGTGCGAAGATGAAGATGGAAGTCTAGCTAGCTAAAGAGTTGACACAGTTTAGGCTACAATTTACAGCTGAAAAATACTTTTTTGTTACAAAATAAAACCTTACGCGCCAGAGAAAATAAAAACGTACGCGGGCAGAGCTGCAGGCAACTGCTAGTCAATAATAATTCAGCTTCATATATCAAAAAATAATCCTAATAACTTAAATTTATTAAATTTTTTACTTCATAGCTACTTTTATAAATTATGTAGAATGTAGATAGATATATGTCTTTATATTATAAGGCAGTATAATGTAAGTAAATAGGCACTACAAGTGTATGTTGATTATTCCATTCAAGAAATGCTAAAATTAAAAGTCACGACCTGCTCATATGAGATCCATTATCGTTGACCCCCATTTTCATTTCATGGACCCCCAATTTCTTTTTCACTTGAGATGGACCCCTTGCAGGTTGTCGTTGACCGCTGGGGGTCGATATAGACCACTTTGGGAATCACTGGTCACCACTTTTAGACAAATTTATTCTATGTCTAAAAGCATAAAAAGAGCATACGCAATAAATAAATTTGATGTAACTCATAATGAAATACGAGTATATATGTTATTAGACCACGTTTGAATTTGTTTCGTTCTTTTAATTGCAGATTCAATTCTTATTTAGTATTTTTGAAATGATCTAAAATGAAAGTTGTTGCAACTGTATATTATTAGCATGTCTATATAAATCTCATACTCGAGATCTAATTAAATAGAAGATTTGATATTATGCATAGAAATCATATTTCATTTTTAATTTTGTTTTAAATTTTAAAATTACATTTCACAAATTTTTTTTTTCTTTTGAATTTCCAAAAGTGAATAATTTAACATTTTGCGAGCCTGTAAAGTTTTTTTTTCAAACTTTGTCTGTTTAATGTCAAAAATCCAAAATAAGAAATTTGTTTTGCATGTTAATGACCTGTTTTCTTTCTTAATTTTTCTTTTCAAAAAATAAAACTTTTTAAGCGATAGCTAATGAACATTTAGAAGTTCTTAGAAAACCTAACAGTGAGTAAATAAACCTATAATTTTTATGAATTCTTTCTGTAAGTGTTCTTTACAATGCTATTATAAATAAGCATTATATTATTCAAAAATCTTAATTAATTTATAACCATAGTTTTTTACCTTTGATTTCGCTTTATAATTTTTATTTTTGAAAAATAGAATAACTCGAACTCTTTCTTATGAACACCTTGAAATTTCAAAAAGAAAAAACAGCATGCAAACAGTGAGATATTTTTTTATGCATTCCTTATATATAAGCATATTTCCTTATAATGTGTATTAAAAAAAATTAAGATTTTTCAATTTTCGTTAAATTTAATTTTATTTATTTATTTTTTTGAAAAATAAAAAAAAGTACCTTGAACAATATCAAAAGAATACCTTGAAATTCTTTGACAAAAACATGATAATAATAATGCATACAATGCAATGTTTTTTATGCATTTCTTTTATAGAGGTTTATTACTATATGAATATTTTTTTTAAAAAAATGGGACTGAAGTTATTATCAAAGTTTGTAATACTTTACTTTTGCTTTATTTTCAATTAAAATAAAGAATGTATTAAACACTTTCTAATGAACACTTAGAAGAAAAAAACTTAACAGTGAGCGAATAAGACAATGATGATTATGCATTCTTTTTTATAAAAGCCCATTACAATATTATTACAAACAATATAAGCATTTTTTAAAGCGATTTTCATGATTAACTGCTAACTTTTTGTCAATCAATAAGCGTTAAATTACCTTCCTTCAACCTTGGTGGATGAAAAATTCAATTGTAAATTTCACAGAAACATTTCATTGACTCTGGGAACCTCATTTTGCCTGCCTCACCCGGAAATGACGCAAGGCAAGGTCTTCGAACATTTTTTTCTCTTTTCAACTCTTGAAAAATGATATCTGTATTTCTCACTTTACAATAATTTCATTTCGAATGCAAAATCGGGGATATAGCCTTATATGTCTGTTTTATGAAAATAGATTTTATTAAAATAGACACGCTCATTTGAAAAATGGACTTCTGTTATGCGAATCTTGTGTTGGCGACTAATTTTTATTATGTTGTCGCCAACATGAACATTGGTCACTGATAAATGAATAATTAAATTGATCACGAAAATATAAGAACGAATTTCAGTATCGGTGTATTGTCAAAGATTATCAATATTTTAGAACGATATTTAATGACGAATCGATTCCCCTCCGCAGAGGATCAAAATTGTGATGGCATGTCTTCGGATCATCCTCCGGAATGTTTCCCAGACCGTCGCCAATAGCCCATTGTGCAGCTCTAGTGCGACGTAAATGAACAACAACAACGAACCGATATTTTTCCTAAGTAACTAATTTATATTATATTAAGAATCATTAATGGTTTCGTAACCCAAATGAAATTTATCTACACTCACAATAACATTATATTCAAAAATTATCGTTATGTATAACATTTGCGATATTACCTTTTTGATATGTTATCGATAATTATCGTATTTCGATAATCATAGTTAATAATACATATTGCGATATTATATTATTCGATAGGTATTTTTATCGTTACGGAGCCGGATATTGTTGTAATTGATTTACTTAAGTGCATTATCGGTAGCCGGAGACCTGTGTAAACCAGAACTTGGCGTAATTTCTACAGGTTGGCGAACTTGGCTTCATGGTTTCTGTAAAGAAGTACCACTCAAAATGAGGGATTAATGATGTTTTTCGAAGCTCTGTCGCCAAGGAAAAAAAAGCCATTGTTTAAATGCCTTACACTTGAATCAATGAGATGATGTTAAACTATATATATCATGTCGCCATGAAGAATTATCTGGGCTTTAGAGCAGACAAATAACTTAAATATTTCAAAAGTTATTAAACTTTTTTGAAAATTGCCAATTTGGCTACATTTTTTCACCTAGATGAAAATTATCAAAATCACTGCCTAATTCTCGGTTATTGCAAGTCTTTACCAGCCCAGGTAATGCAGCATTGGAACAAGTTTGCAAATATTAAAAAATTACACCACAAACGCTTTTTTCTTTCTTCACAAAACTGTGACTTTTCTCCATATTGACGTTTTGTGTCATTTTCCAAATAAGTGTAGACAGCGCTGACTTTAGATAGGCTAAACTAGACCTAACAGTTATAAGTAACAGTGACAAACTCACAGCAGTTATAAAAATAGCATATTATTTAGCATATTACACAAATAGCATATTACACGAAAAAACATTACTTCATATTACGACGGAGGCTTTGAAAAACAGCTTTATGGGTCAGCCTTAAGCAATAATATTTCAAATTTATATTTATTTAGATCTAAGAGAAACAGTTATTCATCTTAGAAATTTCTTTAATTTTCAAAATCAATTATTGATAAATTTTTGAATATGAATTAAAAAGAAATTTTCGAGTTACTTTTTTTTGGATTTTATATTTTAGTACAAATATAACTCTGATAATCTAACAGATATCTAGTAAGTTATTTATTATTAAAAAATACCTAAATAGATCTTTGCTTGTAATTAGAAAAATACCTAAAAGGGACACCGGTTATATCTATCTATCTATCTATCTATCTATCTATCTATCTATCTATCTATCTATCTATCTATCT
>NC_092207.1:76492599-76565280 GCF_043381705.1 Parasteatoda tepidariorum | reverse complement strand
GTATATATATATTTTAATTTTAAAAACAATGTTGGTTGAATTTTCATATTGATTTAGTACGTGTTTATTTTTAAAATGACGCACTTGACTCTTTATACTATAAAATAGAGAAATATCTGGATATTTTTTTACGTTTTCAGAAACTCAATAAAAAATATATCATTTATGTGCACAGGAAGAAAACACGTCTCGAAGACAAGTACTTTTATAAATACCAGCTGATTAATAAAATTGAAAGAAAATAGCACAAACACACACGGTTATAGTTTGTTTAGAAAAATGCAATCTTATGAAACCTGGCAATAATATTGATAGACAGAAAAAAAATTTAACTACAAAATATGCGAGACCATAAACTGAATTTTCAGATTTATAGGTTGATTGAGACGCTCTAACCCAAATCAATAGTATGAGTGACCTAAGAAATAAAAAATATTAAAACTGGTCATTTAAATTTTGTATAACAAATGATATCTATCCTAGAGATTCTAAGAATGAAAATTTTTGAAGCACCTAACCTCAGAAGCTTTGTTTATTCATGTTTAATCAAATTTTATATATAAAAAACAAATTAAAGGAAAGACCTTTAAGAACAAGGTTTGGAAAGGATAAAATAATGTTTTTGACACACCTAAAATTGAAACATTACTTCGATGGAAAGGAAGCTTCGATGACAATAAAAGCTTATTGTAATGCAATAATGTGGTAATAAAAGTTGATTGAATTGCTGAAGTTTGCAGCTTTGCATTTTATTTGTTACAAAAATAAGACATTTCCTCCCTTTAATTTCACTTGGAAAATCTTGCTTTCAAAAATTTTTTAATTTAATTTTATTTATTTTGTTCCAGTTAGTTTGTAGATGTCGGAAACAAGTCAAAATTGTTTTTTAGCAGTTAAAAACTATTGAAACTAGGGATGTCATTCATTGCGTTGCACCAGTAAAAGTTTAAGCATCCCAGCTAGTCGGAAAGTAGTTGAATTTCTAATTAGTAGTAAGTTGTAATTTAGCGATACATTTTGTTTGCATCAATCAGGAAACAATGAAAACTAGCATTGTCAACAGGAACGAAATTCCATTAGAAAACTGACCACTTTAGCTAGTCGGAAAGTATTAAAAATTTTGCTTTTTCACAATTAATTCAATATCTAAATTCGCATCTCAGAAGAAGAATAAAAGTAAAGCAAATTAATGCATGCTAATGAGAAGAAAATAAGTAAAGCAAATTAATGGATTAATTTACACAGACTGAACTAGTCAAATCGATGATTATTAGACCATCAATTGCCGTAATATTGTGAATGTTAATGGCAACAGGTGTTCATTCATAAAACGTCGTTTGCTCGCTTGTGATTTACCGAGATATGGCGAAAACAGCCATAAATGAAATTGGCATTAACGGTACCTTCCGAACATCTTTCCCCGAAAGCAAATAAAAAGAGACACCTTTTAAATGCCTTACATTTGAGGTAAACGTATAATTTTGATATTTATTTATAATCTTGTTTTGTCGCGAGGAATCATCGAATGAAAAAATAACATTATATGTTTAAAAGTTATTTAACTTTTTCATGAATTACCAATTCGGAGAGATTTTTTCACCTAAATAAAAATCAATGAACAATTCTTAATGTTGGCAAATTTTTATGAGCCACTGAATCAGCTTCGGAGTAACTTTACAAATATTCTAGATTATAAACATTTTCCCATTTTCATAGAGCTATATGGCTTTAAATCATACTGACATTCTGAGCCATTTTAATAATTAGCGCAGAGAGCACTGGTTAAAGACGAGCTAAACTTATTTGAGATTTTTTTCGGTAAATTTAAGGTAAAGAATTTATTTATCTTCTTTTTTTCCTTTTAAAGTCTATCGAAAATCATCATTAAATAGTAACTCAATTTTAGCGTAAGGATAATACTTCTTTTCAAATATTCTATAGTGAAAAAAAAATAAAAATTCATATTTTGTTAGTCATAGCTAAACCGGATATAGCGAATAAATACATTTCCTGTTATGTATTTCTTATTCATTTAACCTTAATGGTTCGTTTGTTCGCATAGAAAAAATCTTATAGTTTAATAAATAAATTTATTTTTCCTTTATTTTATGTCCTTAAAGCCCAGTCGTTGTAACGTATTATTACCGTTTTACAACCAAAAATAAATAGGTTATATTAAATATCTTAATTATTTCTTCATTGTTTGTATATTAATATTCTAAGACACAAATTTTGTTTTTTTATGATAGCGTATTGCATTTTTATTGTTGCAAAAAAATAGTTATTTTTTTTATTATCTTAAGAGTGTTTTATTAATGTAGTAATATTGTTTTTTATTATTTTAATTCGCTTACGGATATTATTATTCTAGTACTTCTAATGCATGCCCCAAAAATAATCGGATAAATTTTTTTCTAATAAAAAAAAACTGAGGTGTTGTTATCTTTTATGTGCTGGTTAAAACAGATTTAGGTTTTAGAGACAGGAGTTCAAATCCCGATGTTATGATTTTGAAGAAAAATATAATTAAATATCGGTACATTTTTATGAATGCCTGTTAAAATCGCTACTTACTGAACATTTTCTTGCATAAATTTATTGATGAAAAGAATGAATGTATGAAAAGTACAGCGAATAATGTGAATGTGACTTTAAAAGATTTAAATTAAGTTTCGGCGAAACAGTTTTTTTTGTAATGAGGTTCACAATTATATTCATTATATTCATTATTTACTTTTTACAAAATTTTAAGGATATATTCTTTTAATTAACTGATGAATTATTATTATTATTTTAATTAACTGATGACTGATTTTAATAAATTCTTTTAGACATAATCATACATTATTTTTTGACAACGCGTGCGGTCTAGCAACATGCAATTATAAAAAAAAGAATACGTTAGTTAACGTTAGTGATAAAATGTAATGCTAGCTAATGCTAGATTGATATGCTATTGAATATTTTATTTTTAAAAATAAAAATGTGTCTTTGTTTGAGAAAGATATCATTTATGGCTGTAATGGATTTAATACTTTATTGAAAATAAAAACTAATTTAAACAATTTATTGTTTTCCTTAAATAATCAGCTTCTCAAATTCTTGAAGCGTGAAGTGCAAAAAGTTTTTCTTTAGTGTTTTTGAAATCACGTATAAAGCAAATTATCACGTACAGCATTCGAAAAAAAAATACAGTAACCGACTGAAACGCTGCCAACTATAGATTGAAAAAATCCGGTTTTTTGATATCGGTTGAAATATGCATATTTTACTATCAGGAAAACTAGTAAATCATTAACGAAATGTATGAATACGGATAAGCTGTAAAACAGTCGTTAATATACAAATAACGTAAGCATTTAAGAGGGAGGAGGGAATTAGTGGTTATTTATTTTGCTAACTAAGGAGGGAGAAGCATCAGCAATGCTTACGTAAGACACTGCAAAAATGCATTGTTTAAAAAAAATGGACAAAATTAAATTTAGCAGAAAAAAAGGTGTAAATTTTATTTCAAGGAGTTTCGGAGATTAAGAATTTTGATCACAAAAGGAAAGCACAAAAGGCTCCTATCCTATCCCGTAAAGGTTCTTATCTGTTTGAGTAAAAAATATTTTACTCAAAATTTTGCAAAAGGCAATAAACGTAAATTTTGTTTATGTAACGTTATATCTTTTATCTGGTGTTTTGTTCTCATTGGTGTCGCTCTCGACGATATTGGCCTGAAACCAGGTCGTCTTTAGTAATGTATCCAGATTTAATTTGGGCAGTGATGGCCGTAGTGTACATCGTGTACTCATGACAGGGCTTCCAGGAACCATTTATTATCAAGACATCTCAGTCTCACACAGAAAGGGTGTCACAGGAATGTCGCCGTCACATTACCACCCTTCCCCGGCCTAGACGATTCCCAGATTTGTCACCGAAAGAGATTATATCTGGGATCATTTAGGACGGCAAGTTGGCCATCGTCCGAGTTTAGTCGATTAAGGAGAGCGGTGTTTTTACAGCAACTGTGGAATGAGATATTCTCACACGAAACACGGACCATTACGGTGTCCTTACCTGTATCACGTGTAGAGGTAGAGAATACTAAGACCTCCATTCATTTGTATTTTTTTTTGCCATAAAGGATCATCATTTTATTTTTTTAATCACTTACTTATATCGACATTGTATTTACGTATATAAAATTTCATTTTATTCTGACAGCTCAGATTTTTTAAAAGTGCGAATTTTTATGCCACGAGTGTATAACTCTAATATTTGATGGTCCCGCAGTGGACTGATCGGTAAGACACGGTTCCCAGCAGATCACCGAAGTCAAGCAACACTGGCTACGGTCAGCGTGCGGGTGGGTGACCATTTGGATCAGTCTGCGTAGGGACCGAGGGTGTGCGGTATTGATCCTCGTTAAACTGTGCTACCGTAAAGTGCTCGACTTCGCGTGCAGATCGTTGGGCTACCGAAGCAGGGGTGCCATCCCCTCTGCAGAGGATCAAAATTGTGATGGCATGTCTTCGGATCATCCTCAGGGATGTTTCCCAGACAGTCGCCAATAGTCCATTGTGCAGCTCTAGTGCGACGTAAATGAACTACAACTACAACAACAACTAATATTTGATGGTTTTGTAATCCTTGGTTTACATCTTGTTATACTTACGTATGTAAAATTTCGCTTCATTTTGACAGCTCTGACTTTTTAGAAGTGCGAATTCTTATGCCACGAGTGCATAACTCTAATATTTGAGGGTTTTGTAATCCTTGGTTTACATCTTGTTACACTTACGTATGTAAAATTGCGCTTCATTTTGACAGCTCTTGACTTTTTAGAAGTGCGAATTCTTATGCCACGAGTGTAATAATGGTTTTGTAAACCTTGGTTTACATCTTGTTACACTTACGTATATGAAATTTCGCTTCATTCTGACAACTCTTGCAAGAATAGATGCGCTAATATTTATAGCAATGCATGCATACATCATTATGATCATTTTTCATTTTTATTGTAGCCAACGTAAATTTCTTTTGAAAAAAATCTAAATAAACTGCTGTTTGTAGAAAATGCAACACCATGAAAGAATCATCAGAATCAAATGAAATTTAATGCAGAAACGACTTGTACTGATACAAATAAATGATGAAATTTTCAAAACAAAAGAAACAAATTAAGCGTCCGAAATCAGTATTTGGTGCAGCCACCACGCGCTGCAATAAGTGCTGCTATACGACGTGGCATGGAGTCAAACAGATGTTGAATATCTGCTTGAGGAAGAGAATTCCATATCGCTTGTATGCGCAACCAAAGTTCGTCTTTGGAAACTGCAGGACGCGGATCACGAGTGAGACGCCGACCAACCATATCCCACACGTGCTCAATAGGCGACATATCCGGCGAATAAGCAGGCCAAGGAAGAAGTTGCATGCGTTGTGCTGAACAGAAGTCTCTAACAGTCCGCGCAACATGTGGGCGTGCATTATCCTGCTGAAAGATAGCTCCAGGGATGCCTTGAAGGAAAGGAACGACTTCGGGCTGTAGCACTTCACGGACGTATCTGTTGCTATTGAGATTACCCTCAATTCGTATCAAATTGGATCGTCCATGATACGAAATCGCACCCCAGACCATAACTCCGGGTGTTCGACCACTATGTCGTTCAATAATACACTCAGGAAGGCAGCGTTGACCGGCATAACGTCTAACACGAACACGGCCATCATGGGTCCACAAATTGAAGCGTGATTCATCTGAAAAGACAACTTGGTGCCAATCAGCTCGCCAGTCTCTGTGCTCAAGAGCCCACTGCCGACGCAGCCGTCGATGATCCGCCGTGAGGGGAATCCTGTATAATGGCACCCTTGCACGCAATCCACGGCGCAGCAGACGACGACGAATTGACGAAGCCGACAATTGTACACCTGTAGCAGTAGACCAATGTGCTGCCAGCTGCCTGGAGGAAGCTGTGCGATCATTCACCGCCATGCGGAGCAGGTGTCGATCATCGCGCTCTGACGTCACCTTCTGTCGTCCAGTGCCTGTTTTTCGAGTTGTTCGGTGCTCGTCGGTCCACTGCTTCCAAACTCGCATCACTGTGGAACTGTTCCGCTGCATACGAGCTGCTATTGCGCGATAGGAAAATCCTCCTTCTCGAAGGCCGATTATCCTCCCTCGTTCAAACTCCGTAA
The DNA here is from genome assembly GCF_043381705.1 of Parasteatoda tepidariorum. NCBI lineage: Eukaryota > Metazoa > Arthropoda > Arachnida > Araneae > Theridiidae > Parasteatoda > Parasteatoda tepidariorum. The sequence goes on along the minus strand of NC_092207.1, from coordinate 76,559,097 downwards.
GTTGCTTGAATTTCTTATTCTTCCGTCGTGGAGGCATACTCAGGTCTCACTAAACGTTTGCCACTAACAAATAATCATAGACTATTTTCAACGTCCCGCTACAGCACTTTATTTATACGCTTTCAGCATCAATTCAGAGGGCGCTGCGCGCGCCACGCACGCGCGATGGCTCTGAAACTTTATTAATTTGCATAATATCCTATAATTGACATTTGCTGCGAATTTCATTTGATTCTGATGATTCCTTCATGGTGTTGCATTTTCTACAAACAGCAGTTTATTATCCACTTTTCGAAGATAAGAGGAACTTGAGCTTCCTGAAAGTATAGGTAGCATTTGCTTCCTGACTGCTTCGAGGAGAGTTTATTATTAAATTAAATGTATACTCAATCGAAATTTTAACCAATTTCTAAGATTAACAAACTAGCAAATACAAAACTAAAAAAAAGTAAATAATAAAATGCGAAAAAAAATTTAAAGATTGCGTTTTTTAAGTGGGTTAAATAGTAAAATATAACTATATTTTTGTTAGGTTTGAAACGAAAAACGCATGGCACATCACTTTCGTATACACTTGCGACGGAGAATTACCCTGTCTTTCGAAAGTGATGCTCTCTATGTTTCATGTTTTAGGTCTGACGAAAAGAAATAGACTCTTTTGTCTCCTTCATTGTGATCTTATGTTTCATACAAAAAATTAACTACATTCAATTAAAAAATGGAGATTTTAAAATTTAAAATTATTTTATCATTAAAGAATCAACTTTTAAATAAACGCAGTTATAAGCGAATGCAAAATAGGTATAAAATATATTTGTTATAATTTTATTTTTCGTATTCGAAGATTTTTCAAGCTTCAAAGTGATAAATTTTGGAAACGTCTGGAAGACATCCTTATCTGTTTGTGTTTAAACCGTTATACCATCATAAATTTTCATTATCTTTTTGTGTCTAAACCGTTATGCTGTAATAATTTTTTATTATCTGACACTGTTTGCATTAATAGACTGGATTTGGGCACAAACACGAAACTGGATGATTGCAAGTTAAAAGGGGAAGTGTTTCTTTTACGAATGAGGAAGTAAAAAGTATTGACAGAGAAAACATGCTCGAACTTCAAAAAGAAACTAAAAATACTTCAATAAAAGTCAAATAAATATAATCAAAAATAATAATTAGATTAAATCACTGAGCATTGAACTCAATTGGAATCCTGAAACGAGGTGTCCCTTTGAGTTCATAATGTTCATTTTTACGTTAGGCTTAAAGGTTTCTTTCAGTTGTGTCACCCTCTCCGTACACTGCACAAATGTCACGAACAGTTTTCACGATCACAGAATTCTTCGTTAAAAGCAAAACGAAGAAGGAGTCTAGAATGCTCATTTATCTCGACTCTTCCATTGAGCCGTGATGGCTCAGGGGATAGAGCGTTCGCATTCCAATGAGGTGAATCTGGTTCGAATCCCAGCGATGGCTGGTTAATACGAATTACGCATCCGGCTTGCACCGACCACAGTGCTGACGTGAAATATCCTCATAGGTAGACAGATAATGGGTTAGAGTCCCCTTGCCGTCAGGCTAACTGAGGGATGTTTTCACGGTTTCCCTCTTCATATGAGGCAAATGCGGGTTAGTTCCCTCAAAAAGTCTTCCACGAAGGCAAATTTCACCCGATACTTGATCAAGGAGTTCCCTTGTCTTCTGCATTGGGTTTAAAATCACAAAGCTACAGTGTTGAGTATTAGTAGTCGTAAACCCAAAAAATTGGGTCTACTGTTCAACGACGGTTATAAAAAAAAAAACCATTCCATTTTAAGGATTCGAAAATTAATCTAAATTAACTTGAACAGAACAAAAAAAACATACATACTGGTAGAACAAAACATTCATGTGCGAATGATCAAAAACATCATTCTGAAAGTATTTAATGACATGCAGAATGTTAGAATCTTCAAGGGAAAAAACTGTTGCCTACCCAATATTATTATTGTGTCTGAAATATGCACTTCTCTTTTTAAGTAACTACAAAGCTCCTATAGAATGGGAGATTATTAAGTGTAAAAAAAGTGCCCATAAATCTTTTTTTGATATGTTTGCAAGTAAGACATTTCATCTAACTTCGACGTTCTTCTAACATGCTTGATATCTGGTGCCTTTGTTTACAGATACTTTTTTTACCTCTTTGTTTTCGGTTCGTTGCCGTAACATATACTCATGGGACAACGATTATTTCCTTTTACGATCGTCCTCAAGTGACTGATGAAACCCGGTGATACCCGTCATTAGAAGAGTGAGAACGTGCATTCAAGGTTTGCGATCGCTTTATATCATACGGGAATAAATAAAACTCCCTTTCTTCAGCAGACGTGGATTTATTTATCTCCTTTGTCTGGTCGTTTAGAAAAGGCTGGCTTTTGTAATCTAGTATTAGATATTTTCTTATGTTGCAGTCTTTAGGATTTATACGCTTCTTAACCATGTAGTTTCAGGGTCAAAAGATCGGATTTAAAACTGAACATGATAAAATAGAAACAAAAGAAAAACATTTTTGTTTGAAAACATTAATTATTCAATCTAATGTCTTAGATTGCAGCAAATCTGCATGATAGGTGCAAGTACCGATATTTTATTTCAATATTTTGCCGAATTCTCTTAGAGTAATTCTGCAACCGATTATTTCTATTTGCTCTGCAGAGAGTAAAGAATAAATGTAATTTATTATTTAAGCTCTGCAGAACAATTAAATAAATTAGCTAAGAGACTTACTTTTGAATCATTTATTATTTGAAAGCGAGAATTCCCACTCGCGGAGTGTAATAGTAAATCTGCAGAGTGTAATAACAAATCTGCAGAGTATTAATAATATTTAATTTAAATTCAACAGAACAATTATATAAATAAGCTGAGAGACTTCCTTTTCTCTTTAAGTGTTTTTCAAAGAACTTTTTTTCCCATTATTCTTTGATGAGTCATTCATTATCTAGAGGTGAGAATTCCAACACGCAAAAAGTTTAAATTTAAGCAAGCGTTGCGACTGATTCATACAATATTTTTTTTTTCTCCAGAGAATGTCACTCAACGATGAACTATATGCTGTGTAATGTTGGACACATAATTGTCCTTGAAAAAAAATGAAAGTTTGGTTCGAAGCATAGAATAAAAGAAAAAGTATTCCCTATCAGATGAAATATGGCGTGATAGATTGTCATATAGTGAGGCAAGAGAACTTACTTTAATGTTCTTCAGTTCGTTCAACGCATTCAACCAAATAGTAGTAGTGTTTGTTCCTTTGTAAGATAGCGGATATTGAGTATTCAAATAATACTCTGGCCTAATCACATACTACTGTGACAGGGTGTCACATTTTTCTCACAATATGGTAGTAACAATGTATGAACACATAAACATCTTTGCTTGAGAATGACGATTTTTAGTAGAGTGTATAATTTCTACTAAATTGACATTTAATTACTAAATTGACATTTTAGTTACAATTCGTATTATGTCAGTTGTAATTCGTTTGAATTTTTCGTTTGATCGTGGTTTGTTAGAACAAATGATATTTTGGTTGGGCCGGGATAGCCGTAGGGTGTTGAGGTTATGAGTTCGATCCCCACCGGACGAAGACTACCCGTAGAGTAAATGGTGATTGATGCACTTTAAATATGTAGGATCAAAAAGTCCTCCATGTTCCCATAACAAATCATATCTTTGACTGAAGTGGAGAGTGATCATTCTCTGGTTCAGGTCAAACTTACGATCTGTGGATGATTGAATGGATGTATGAATGGGTGCATCCTATAAACGGGCTGTGACGTGTGTGTGGCTGAAATCGTATTCTCTGCCATAGATGGCGCCACTGAAAAGCATGAAACGCACCCTCTGCCTTAAATTCGCTTGGTTTCACCAAGCAGGCTAGCTGTTATTGACCAGTGGCATTAGAAACAACAACGACGACATGATATTTTGCGATAATTACTTACATACAAAAATGTCATGCACACAATTCGACGTAGGCTCATATTTAGTTTAAGTTCCAGACTTCGCAAGAATGAATTATGCACAGCCAATTGAGGCAATATTCACATTTGCAAACTTGTTTCCTAAATACCGCTAGGGGGAATTATATGTAATGATTACAAACTTGCTTTTTGGATTCAGATTGAAGGAATAATGTGCAATAAATTGACGCAAAGCCCATACTTTAAAACTTTTTTGTAAAATGCCGCTAGAGCAAATTGTATGCATAGAATTTACGCATAACTCATATTTGTGAATTTGTTTTCTAGACATCACTTGAACAACTAGTTCGCATCGAATTGACGCGAAACTTATATGTGATGAACTTCCTTTCATGAGATAAAGTACAAAATATCGCTTTAGTTCATGATTTTGCTATTTTAAATGACAGTTTTTTTTAAAATCTTATTACCTCTAAAAGGCAAAACTCTAGACATTTTTATCTGAATTAAGTAAACACGAAACGTTTAAAATTGAAAGTACTTTTAATCTCTCAAAGTGTTAAGCGAAGATACAAGCATATATATGAATCTAGGCATTTCTATGAAAGTGGAAAATGCGTCGAACAACTAAAGCGTAACCAATCACGACTAAATATTTTGAAAACTTTTTCAGCACTTAAACTTTTCCAAATCGAAAAAACCAGTGCTTTATTGGTCCCAAAAGCATAAATAAATGTGTAAATAATAGGATAACTGCAAGTGACGTCCTCATAGATAAATCACTGCAGCAGTCGATTCTAAGTCCAATCAGATTCGACACACGCACGTGACGTCGCATACAGGTATCCATTTAAATTCTATTTAAATTACATGGTTAGGCATATTCACTTCACTTTTTTTCAAGTTGCAAGTACCCAATTAATGAAATAAATAGTGTGAGCATAAGAGCTACTAACTAGTAAACTGATCGAATGGTAGAAAATCAAAAACGCCGCAGGACATTTATTAAACCTTTCAAATAATTGTTATTTTCTAATGCTAAATTCTTTTTTATTCAATCGTACATTTTTTGAAACTTGCGTTTATAATTTCAAGTTTCGAAGTCTCATACTTTTTACGCTGGTGAACGAAATGTAACGTAATGTTGATCACCCGAAATAGCTGCAGCGTCACTCACGATTTCTCAATATAGTGAGAAAAAGGCATCATTCGCGACTGATAAATTTGAAAAGTAAAAAAGAAATATATTAATTTAAAATATGCTACTTTTTGGTCTATAAACAGAATCCATGACCTATAAATCTACATTTATGCTTTTCTGAGATTTATACTTGACACAGAGTACGCGATCTATCAAAAAACGATGAAATAAGGCTTTTCAAAGATGTCAAGATCTTCGCTTAAAAGAATAAGAACAGATGCCAAATAACTCGTCCATTCTTTACACTATGACATAACATTTCGAAAAAAAAGAATCATATGTCACAAAACTCATGAATTTCTCTCCGTTTTTACGCTCATTAATTTATGCCGGTTTATATTTTTACAAATACGACAAATGCAGGTGCTTCGTGACAATTGACAGAAAGACCTTGCGACATTTGCCTAAGAGTCTGGACATTATATCACGTGCATTGCCTAAATTGAAAGAAATGATGAGCTGATTTGTATATGCAAATAGAAATAACTCAAGATAAGATGGATTGGCTAGCTGAATAAGAATGGAACGGAATTATAATTCTTTTTTTTTTTGAGAGAATTTATATTCGGTGCCCTTTTTAGACGCCAATGCGACGTGTGATGAAATTATAAAAAAAATTTCTGATAAGAAAATAAGGTTATACTTATTTTAAATATTCACGGTGGCGTTCTGAGGTAGGGATAGCATCGAGTTCAGCCAAAAGGGGTATCCATTTGACAAGAAAACTTTAAACCTATTGTTTTTATTATGAAACTAAAGTTTTTAAAAGACAATTAGAATATATCCACTGTTTTGGCGAATATATTTTCCTTCATTTTGCCAAAAAATAGCTGATTCTTTTTGGAAAGAGTTCTCATTACCCTGTTAATGGATAGCAAGTTATGAATGTTAAGTATAGAGTTTCGTTAAAATTAGTTATCAAGCTTATATATCTTGTTGCCTATAAACAATGTAAAATTATTTGGATCCTGGAAAATATTTTATGAAGAATAAACATGATTTTTAAACAAATTTAATAACGAAATTTTAGATCGAAAATTTTAAGGTAATGTTGTTGGAAATAATAAATTATTTGCTGTAGAATATTTTCCGAATAAATTTACATAAAGATAAATTTCAAATATGGAATTAGTTTTCATAAATAAGAATCATGGAATTAGTTCTCATAAGCTTATTTATGAGCATTAGTTAGTTCACAAATAAGCATCTTTTTTTTTTTACTCAATTGGCTTTTTTTTAATCTCTCCGCTTTTTCAAGGACATCTTGTTAAAAGTTTCTCCTTTTGGTCATCGGGATTTTGCTGTTGAACAGTGCCGTAGCCAGCTTAACTCGCGCCCGGGGCACAATACCTTTTTAGCGCCCCCCCCCCATTCGAAAACCATCTAAGGGGCCGTTCAAAAAGTACGTACACAAAAATGGAGAAATTTTAACCCCCTCCCCCCTGCGTACATTACCGTACAGAAGGTCTTACTCCCCCCCCTCTAGAGNGGATGGTGAGTTAGCCCTAATATATTATAAAAAAATCTAGAAGAAAGACTATCTTTTTGATTTCTCTATCTTTTAAGTCCAACGATTACAAATGAGACTGGTAGAAGGTAGCTACAAGATTTACGCCAAAATTCAAAGACACGAACGGCGAACGAAGCGTTTGTCATATTAAAAATTCGTTAATTTTGAGAATTATTTCGTCACGAAAGCACTTGATTTATGAAGAAACACGACTCTCAAATATATGAAGAAAATGTTCTCTCGATTCGGAACCTCATCGCGGTGCATTATGGGAGATTGGACCAATTAACTACTAGGACCAAATGAGAATGGAGACTATATGATCGAAACTAGAATAATGAAGTAAGCCATATAAGATCAAGGTGTTAGCCTCATAGCAGGAAGACACCGGGTTCGAATCCCGCTATGGGGTTGTACTTTTGATGAAATTCTTTTCCTCGAAGAAGTGACGTTAATTATTTCCCTAACTCCGCAATTTCATTATACACTATGACTCCACTATACTATTTTGACGTCATTTTTGTGGAACCATAACCGCCATAATCCCCCACGCTAATAACGGGCTGCAGAGGAAATGCTTCTGATATTATTGTAATTTTATTCCCTCTTTGATTATCCGAAGATTGTGAAAATGACTAGCAATATTTCCTCTTATGAGTATAGGTGCACAAGAACATTTCCTTGTTTTGTACACTAGGACTAACCTTAGCATCAAGTATTTCAATGTAAAATAATTTAAAGTGCATTGCAAAATCGCTAGAAGAAAACGGCATTTTTATTATTTTAAAATAAACAAAAAACACATGAAAATTTAAAAATATTTATACTGTTTATTTTTTTCAATCAAAATGAGTGGTGCCACACTTCTTGTCCCTTCTACACTTCCTTTGTCACAAACTGTCACAATTTCACAAACCCCTTCACGCGTGGTATCATTTGTGGACGGCCCTTCCGTCAGTAAGTCTGTACGCTTTGGCTCTTTCATAAAAACCGTGTGATTTGAAAAAGTATAAATTTCAACAGAAGAAAACATAAAAAAGGCAGTGTTCTGTTTGACACCCTTTCTTGTGGTATACATGTGCACAGTGACATTCGAAAAATAGAACAATGCACAACGCGTCCTTGCCTTTTAATGTTCTTGTCATCAAAAGGTGAGAAGGCAAAAATGAGTAAAAACATTAAAATTACCATGAAAAAAAAACTGAAATAATTTTTCAAGTAATGCATTGGGTTTACTTAGGTTTTACAACCAAACTGTTGAAAAATGTATGCTTTCTAAATTGCATTAATTTTTAGTTTGCCATGCTCCAATTGACTTGTTCGATATTTCAATAAAAATTTACCTTTATTTCGTATAAAATAAGCTCATACACAATCGATATTATTGTTTTATTTGACCGTGTTATTAAAATGCACAGTTAAAATTTAAAAATAAAATTCAAAATTTTACCTGTAAGGTAGTGAGTGCTTGCTTTCTTTTCATATTTCTCTATTGTTCAGCTTTATGTTTATGCAGTGATAACTAAGTAAATATAGTCTTTATGGATCAATATAAATTTTAATTCCTTGCAACGTCTTCCCTTCATATAGTAAAAACAATAAAACCCCGATTATTATGTAAAAAAATATAAAGGAAACTCCTAATTTAAAATTACGACGCTAAACGGGCGCGTCAAATTTCTGCTTAGACAGGCAGAAATTTTTACAATAAATGCTTTCAACTTAAAGTTAATACCTTGATAGATATCCTTTTCTCCCTGATTCTCAGAGAGAAATTTTTACAATAAATGTTTTCAACTTAAAGTTAATACCTTTATAGATATCCTTTTCACCCTGATTCTCAGAGAGAAATTTATGCAATAAATGCTTTCAACTTGAAGTTAATACCTTGATAGATATCCTTTTCTCCCTGATTCTCAGAGAAGTCCTGTAATTGCCCTATTAGGTAAAGACCTGAAGACTGGGTTGATGTTCGGAGATGTTTTGTTACATTGTGAAGCAGTTATAGCCTGACTGTCTGCTTAGGGTCATTATCTAGCAGAAAATAAAAATCGTTGCTCATCTCAAGCTAATTGGTACTCGCTCTATTTTTTTCCAGTATATTTTTACTTTATAAACCCAATTGAACAGTCGATCCAATTTTTAGTTAACGATTACCAATGTTCAACTCAGTAGCCTTGTAATTTTGAACCCAATCGAAAGTACAAGGGAACTCCAGGATCAAGTATTGGGAGAAATTTTGCCTTCGTGGAGAACTTTTTGATGGAACTAACCCTTATTTGCGTAACATGGAGTGAGAAAAACCACGGAAACCTCCCACAATTAGCCTGATGGCAAGGGGACTCTAGCACATGATTCGTGCACCATTGAAGATATTTTACGTTATCACCGTGTTTGTTGCCGGCCGGATGCGGAATTCGTATCGACCAGCCATTGCTGGGATTCGAACCCTGTTCACCTCATTGGAAGGTGAACGCTCTATCCCCTGAGCCACCGCGTCTCCTTTTCAGTATATTAAACTAATGTACTGTGTTAAAGAAGAGTTGATTTAAAGTCAAAGAAAGTTAATTTTGTTTCAATAACAAATAATATCATACTACTTTTTTCCAATTACAACTAAAAGATGGAGGTGTCAAAAATTTAAATGTAGCACAATATGTCAAGCAAATGCCTTTATGTTTGCTTGTTAATAAATAAATAAAAATATACTATTTGACACTAATGATTGGAATTTACAACTTATGCTCACGCACTTTTTTGTTGAAAATATTGAGTATTTTCTTCGGTTGGATCCATAATTTTCCGTTAAGTGTATTCATTTACTTATATTTTAAGTTTGAATATCCAATATATGTGTTACAAAATAAACATCGCAAATGATAACGAATGCATTACTTCACTTTCTCTCTTCAAGTGCTCATATTTCAATCACCTATTTTTTATTAGTTGTTGTTTGAATGAAAGAAAAGTATTATAATTCTACACACATTTAAGTATAAAAAAAAACATATATCCAATTAAACTTATAATATTATTATATTATTTATTGTCGTTTTTTACATTCGTCGTCATAAAGCAACAAAAACTGAATTATTCCCATTTTAATCTTTTTTGAGTATAAAATTCAAGCATCAGGTCACCTTTTTAGCTGATACTTGCATTTTATTTATTGGGTTATTGCTGTGTTCCAACGTGTGCTTTTTAATGTGATGTGATTTTAATGTGATTGACATTGCTGTTGCCAACGAGAATAAAGTAATGCAGCCCTCAAGTTAGACTTTCGTTTGTTTAAATAGGATTACAATCTCAAACGCTGTAATTGACAGCTATCAAATTTGACCGGCCTAACGAACTTTTCCGAATCGATTTTGAAATTATTTCTCGGAGTTCGGAAGCATCGATTTCATTTCACGTGCCGAGTTAATTTTTTGCAAAGCGAACTCTATATCCTTCTTTAATTGAAATAAGCTCTTTTCACATTGCCATTTATTCTAACATTCTCAGTAAATGGCAAAAGAGATAGCATTCTTGTGATTCGCAGAATCCGCTACCAGAGAAGAAAAGACATAATAGGGTTCGTGTCCTCCATTTTCCGTTGAAGGTTTTTTCCTGACAGTCTTTTTACTGACCGCTCCAGACAGGAAACCAATGTCACGTTGGTTGCGTAAGAATGCGAGTTATTCGAAATTTTAATTTATACGCTTCCACAAACATAATTTCTAATTTTATTGGGGAGATTGAGAGAAACCAGAGCATTGTGTGGTTTTTCTGAATGCTGCCTTTAGTATATTTTGAAGTTTATTGCACGAGTAACCTATAAATATTTGATTTATTATGCTAAAGCACTAAATAGATTTTACTCTATTAGTTCAATAGTCTTTTTTTTTTTGGCATTGTTTTATGTGATGTTTCCTGCAAGCTGACTGAGAGTGATAAAACTGTAAATATTTTTTTTTTTTTTTTTTTTTTTTTTTTTTTTTTTTTTTTTTTTTTTTTNTTACTATTTAAGTACGAAAGTTGACGGGTGGCTGAAAATTTTAGTGGACGAGTTCACTTTTTCAAAAGGTGGGTAAAGTTAAAGCGTTCGAAATGTGAGCGTATTTCTTTTGACTAGTTTTTAAACTGGCATCAGGGTTTGATTTGAAGGGAATATAAATTTCGTGTTGTAAATAATTGATTTATTACACTCAAGCACTAAATAGATTTTACTCTATTAGTTCAATAGTCTTTTTTTGTCATTGTTTTATGTGATGTTACCTGCAAGGTGACAGAGGGTGATAAAACTGTAAATATTTTATTTTCCCCCCGATTTTTATTCTTATACATTCACAGGAAAGCTATACTATTACTATTTAAAGCTGTTTTTCGAAGCCTCTGTAGTAGCTTGAAATGATGTTTTTTATTTACTATATGCTATTTTCTGTTGCGAATTTGCAAGTTTAACCTATCTTCAGCCAGCGCCTTTTATGTTTACGATGAAAATGGCGCAAAAGGTCAATATGGTGAAAGGCCACAGTTTTCAGAAATGAAAAGCATTTGTGATCAAGTTTTTTAGCATTTAAATACTTTTAAGGCTGCATTATTTAGGCTCATACAGAATGACATAAAAATTTGCCAAATATGAGAATAAGGCATTTATTTTGATGATTTTCATCTGGGTGAGAAATTGTTGCCAAGTTGGCGAATTTTTTAAAAAAGTTTAATAACTTTTAAAATATCTAAGTTATTTGTTTGTTCTAAAGCCCAGATAGTTTTTTACTCGAAGAAGGTATATATAGTTTGAAATTATAAGTACTAAGTCTAAGGCACTTAAATTTATTATTATTAAGGCACTATTGATAATATTATTAAGGCACTTATTTAAGGCACTTTTTTATTTTGCTTGGAGAGAGAGCTTCGACAATTTGGCAGGTGGCTGGAAAACTTAGTAAGTAAAAGAGTTCACTTTTGCATAGGTGGGTAAGGTTAAAACCCGCGAAATGTGGGCGTATTTCTTTTGACGAGTTTTGCAACTATCATCAAGGCTTAATTTCTATGAAGAAAAAAAAGCTTGGGAACCTTTAAGTATATCCCTGCCAATTTAGAAAAAAACGACGAAGTGTTAAGTTTCGTATATTTGTAATTTTAAATTTAACACATTTTCTTAAATTCAGTCATTATCAACAGTTTAAAATTTTTTTTCTTAACATATAAAATGCTATTTATGTTTAGTAATAAATAACTTTAACCCTGATAATTTTATGTAATGAAATACAGTAACGGTTAGACACAGACTTTCAAATATATAGCTATAAACATCAATGATAAACATGAGATAATTAACCTATAATACACACTGGAAATCAGAAGTTAGTCTAGAAGAAGCCATAAGTTTTGAAAAGATGGATGAAAAAGGTTAATTTTAAACTTCACATGTAAAAGCTTGCAGATATCTTCATATTCATCAGAACATACAGCATCCCCTGCGTTCCATCTAACAAGTAACAATTCACTGAAGAAAAAAAAAAGAAGTAAGGGGACAAGGTTAGCCCTGTCTGGCATACTATTCCAATTCTTTGATTCACTACGATAGATAGCTCTTTAAAAAAGTTAAGTTTTTTTATTTGCTTCTTTTCCATAATGCGCCAAATGCGGTGTCAATATTCACTTTACCCCCGATTCGTTTCGACTTTCTTTGCCTCCGTCCCACGAATCGCTGGAATAAACTTTCTCGAAACTCGCTGGAATAAAATCTCTCGAATTTACTCTCACTTTGTGCTTACCAACTCGTAATGGGAGACATATATCAAGTTTGCAAGAGTCTGTTTCCATCATTTTCCAGTAGTTCTGCTAAATGGCGCATTTTGATACAAAATTTGGCAACATTTTAAGATTAAATTTTTTTTTTTCATTTTGAACATAGTTCTTAATTAAGTGATGAAAACTTAGTTCCATTATAACTTTTATTACCAAACTAATAGCTTTCTTTCTCCGCTTGCTTTTCTACCCAAACTCCTTGATTGCTTTGCGTTCTAAAATAGAAATTTCAATGAAAAACAAAACTTGTTTCATTTTCACGTGATGTATTGACGTTCTTGATTTTAAATTCGTTTTAGAAGTAATTATATGCATAATTCAAAAAAATAATGTTTAAGTGAATTTATAAAATGTAAGTTTTAAAATTAGGCACAACGGATTGGAAACATAATAGTTAATTTTAAAATTGGTAAATAGGTTTTCTTTTTAAATATTAATCAGAGTTATTATTTATATGTTCTTCTTTTGATCAGAAGTATATTTTTAAAAGCATTCTACCATTTGATAATTATTTTTCTTTCGATAATTGTTTTTATTATTTATTATATAATCATTATGTATTACATTATATATTTATTATATATCCATTATTATTTATTATATAATTGTTTTTCTTCTTTAAAAACATTCTACCATTCGATAATTGTTTTTCTTATTGTTTCTTGTAATGTTCTGTTAAATATACCTGTAGGATTCATCATAATTAACCTATAGAAGTTATTTAGTAAGCTATAACGTATAGTATTAAGAAGCTAAATAATATTAAGAAGTGTTTATGATCAGAATGTTTTTTTTTTAATAATCGTCGTTGAATAGCCGACCCAATTTTTTGGGTTTACGACTATTAGTTGGTTAGTTGAACTCCATTGCCTTGTAATTTTGAACCCAATCCAGAAAGCAAGGGAACTTCTGCAGCAAGTATCTATTATATATAATTCTCTTACGTGGCTCCCAAATTTTGGCTGTATTTCTTTTCCGCCGGTGGCAACGTTTGCTTTGTTTTGAAAACACCAAAGCATTCTGCCTTTTAATGATGTGTTTCTGATCTAATATATATAATTCTCTTACGTGGCTCCCAAATTTTNATAGACAAAAATTACTCATGAACAAGAAATATTTTATTGCTATTATATAATAAAAATTTTAAATGTTGTTATTAAAGTATTTAATCAATTTCATCAATGTCTGGTTATTGCGCAATAAATGAAGATGAGTATATAAAGCTATTTTTTCATTAAGCTTTATATACTCAATGAATAATTGCTAAAAATATCGCTAACTGTATCATTTGCTTATAAAATTTGGTTGTTTTTATATATTTACTATTATGAAATTAGTAATTCTAATTATTTTAATTAATAAATGCGATTTCCGATATATTGATAACACATTATTAGCTTTAATTATATATATTGTAAGCTATTTATCAATTTTTTTTTCTAAAGCATTTACTCTTTATAAAAATCACGATAACAATCTTAGTTTTAGTTTTCTAAAATTAAAATTAACTAATTGGGAAAATATATGTTCATCTGACATAAAAGATAAAAGAAATATTTTCGATTCAAGCAGCTACAAATTTCAAACAACTCATTTGAGCTTGAAAATATACATTTGCTTTTAGGCTGCCATTTACACGTGAGTTTACTTTTCTTAGGGAAATTACTTATTTAGTGCGTCGTCTGTCATTGTTCATATTCATAAAAATCTTTAACAAATCTTTTTATGTTACTAAATTCTCTTGTTTAGTTAATTACTTAAAACGAAACGTGTTCTCACTCACTTTTATTATTCATATCATGCATTTTAGTTCTAAATTTAGAATAAAGAATGTTAGAGTTAACATTTCAAGTTTTTCCCTTTACCAATCGTGATAACCGAAATATATATATATATATATATATATATATCATAACGGTGGATCCACACCGATATTTTTTAGTTATATACAAGTCAAAACAGCATGATTAACGAGTCCAGTTTCGGCATAATCTTTTATTTCACATTGTTCGAGAGATAAAACGCTATTCGAAATATGTAAAAAGTGGAATTAACATTGAGGAGCCCTAACTTTCTATCGTTCTCATGATATATTAATTTGAACTCCATTTCTGTATTGCTGTCATCCCTATGTTTTGAGAGTCAAAAAATCAAATGCAAAAAAAAGGAAAAAAATAGATACGTTCATTTAAATATAGTACGTTTTTGTGCCTAATTTCGTAATTTAAAGCGAAGTTTTTACAAATTAATTAACATATTCAAGGTCTACCCTTTAGAACCATTAAGATAGTATCTCAGAGTGTATGACAATCCGATCATTAGATCAATAGATATTAAGATACTCCTTTCTTCTTTTCTTTGCGCTGTACGTCAAACACACTTCACTTTCAATTTTATTCTTTTCCTTCTTTTCGCAAAAAAAAAAGAAAAAAAAAAGAATTGAATGCATAAAAATAAACAAAATATCAAAACAGGAACGCCATATAAACAGTCTTTTCTTTCCGAAGGCTAAATTCGTATTGTTGTGCTTTCCGATGTAAGCAATAATCTTGAAATTGTTGTTTATTTTGTATTTTGAATTGTTCCGGATTTGAAGCATTACAGTATTTGTCTATTTGATTTCAGTCTGAACAATTAAACTTTGTGTTAAAGAACATTACATTTTATAACATGAAAACATAGAAAACTTTCATAACCAATGAAATCATTTATAAGGTCGATAGGCTACAAATTCCTTAAAATAGAGTTTGTGGCTCGAACAATGTCCTTGCAGTGTTTTAGAAAAAGATAGTACTTTGAAGAAAAAATTACAGTCTAATTTGGTATATATTATATTCTCTACTGGGAGATTCCACACTATCGTATTATACAAAATTTGCATGATGTGAAATGAATTATTGGGACAAATGCATCAGAGTTTTAAATATATGTGTATAAATATGTTAAACATGTAGTTACAAATACGTATATTACTAGCCGAAATCATCTCTGGGGTGAGCATGATTCAATGTAATCGGAATAACAATGAAACTGAAATTTTGGACAAACTAATGGATAAAGTACCTTGACTGCGTAGGATGGTGATTGATTCTAATCGGAGTTAATTACGTTGATTTCATGAAGATTTGAATAAAAAATTTTGTACATGCAAAATTATGAAAATGAAATGGGCTTCTTTGCTTGAACAAAAGATGATATCCGGGTAATTAATTATTACTTTAAATATTTGCTACGCAAATTTAAAAAAGGCAATAGGTGTATTGATATTGCTGAGTGGTTATGCATAGGTGGTACTAAAATTTGAACATTAAATTCCGTGTGGTGATAAAAGGCAAGAACGTTGAAGTGATAAAAATGAATTGAAGAGCAAAGCTATGATTCTAAACTGTATAGGCCATCTTGCTGTAGAGAATTAGGATTTTAAAATACCTAAACTATTTTAAAAATTATTAAACTCTTTTTAAAAATCACCAGGTAGCTGAAATTTTTCCATCTAAAAGAGAATTATCAAAATCAGTGGCTCATTTTAATTTTTTGCAAATTTTTATGAGCCCAGATACAACACTGGAGTAAGTGTTTAAATATTGAAAAATTTAGACCTCAAACGCTTTTCATTTTCTCATAACTGTAGCATCTCACCATATTGACGTTTCGCGCCATTTTCAAAATAAGCAACGAGGGCGCTGGCTAACGATAGGCTAAACTTAAACACATCATTAAACATAACAGTCACAAGTAATTGTTGCGAACTCATAGCAGTTGCGAAAATAGTTTATTTTTAGCTAAAAAGCAACATTTCATGCGACTACTGAGTCGTCTTCGAAAAACAGCTGATGACAAGACTCAATTGCTCTTTAATTTCATCTCCAATAGATTCAGAACATGCATACGTTTTTCGTGATTTCGTCCTGTGTACATGGTTTACAAGCCACCAAATCCATATTTTATTGAAAGTTTTTATCCTTTTTATTCTCTTATGAATTTGTTGATAAAATTCTGAAACATTTCTGTATTTTAAATAGTGCATATTATATGGTGTAAGCAAATAATAAGTAGTAAATAAATGATTATATGATCAGATTTGTAGATTATAATCTCACTGAATCCTGAATTTGTTTCAGCAGATAGCTTGTGAAAAAAAATAAGTATGATTTGTGTAAAAATATAATTGCAAAAATAAGTATTAAAATAAGTAATGTTGATAAAAAAGAATGGTTAATGCAAAATTAATACTTATTTTTATTTATCACATTGCTCGTACTCTTATCTTAAGTTTTTAGGTAAAGAATGTAATAAGTAAGAATCCGCAAACAGGTGTGTAAAGATGAAAATACAATAAAACTTCTTTCAAAGAATATGTTGTAACTGTGAGTTGAAATACTTAAGAAACTTATCTATTTAGCAATAAAACTGTCTCTGGAAAGAATTTTAGGAAGGTACTCTTGTTTTCTTATCTGTTTAATTCTTTCTATTCCGGATATTTGCAAAAATAAATCACGTGAATTTTTGTGTGTTTGCACATTCATTTATTAAACAGTTCGGGAAAATGTGCAAAACATATTTTCACTGAAAATTGTCTTTTAATTGGTTTTTCGGTAGAATTATTTTAATGAGCAAAAATATTAGCTCTTTTTGCAATATTTCTTAATGATTATACATCATTGAAATGTATTGAATTGAATCTTGTTTCTTATTTAGACACATTTAATTAAAAAACGAAATCGTCATGTTTGCATTATGATAAATTGATTCCTTTTCCAATGGAAGTATGATACCGGTTGAGGGTCCTTATTAAGCAATTTTGGTTGAAGATGGGAACTCATTATAATGAGTTAAGTATAGTGCGCAAAAAGGAAAAAAAAACTTTTGTTCTAATAATCGGATTTTTACGTATTTAGGACTCAATTTTAGTTATTTGAATGGATGACCTCACACATGCTAATCAATTAATGCAGACAATATTTTAATATCAGACAAAAAAAGGCACACTTTTTCTGTATAAACATACCTTTTTTTGACTGATTTAGACTTCCGACCTTCGACTCTCAAAATTTAGGTGAGAGCCGCAATCTGGGAAATATGGTCCCCATTTGTTTGGTCAGGAAAGCTGTTCAAGTTTAGACTCCTTAATGCTAATTTTACTTTTCGCAAATTATTTAGTAAATCAAACATTTTGTGTACACAATTATAAAATTCATTTATTTAAACAGAATTGCGTACGAAAAATCATTTTTAGTACTCATTATTCTTTTATTATTTCATTAATTAACATTAATTATTATTTCATATAAAGCTGAATTGTAAGGTGCGCAAATTTTAATTTTTTGCATCATTTAAAAAAAAGTAATTATGTAAGGATAATTCAAAATTTGAATAAAGTCGATACAATAGTTCCTAAGATATCGAGCTTTAAAGAAGTTGTTTATTTCTAATCCAATTTCCTTAAATATCACATTTCATAACTTTAAGAATAATAAGTATTACATTTTCTAAGATTTATATACTTTATAGCATTAAGCATATTCAAACATTTTTAAATAACTTATTATTATTACTTTATAATAGCTTATTAAATAACTTATATTAAACTTATGATGAATAGTTATTCATTATTTTGTTTGAACTCCTTATTTTCAGGTGTCATTTACATGCAGCCAGACTTTATAATAGCTTATTAAATAACTTATATTAAACTTATTATGAATAGTCATTCATTATTTTGTTTAAACTCCTTATTTTCAGGTGTCATTTACATGCAGCCCAGGCTTACCGTGTGATTTAATTCTAACCTCTTTAGCTACAAATGGTATTGGAATGTGCAGAAGTTCTTCTCTTGTGTTGGTATTTTTTTTTTAGATAACTTCTCAGCTTGTAATTTATTAATTATATATATTTTTATTTAATTTTTTGATACAATGATACACCGATAAAAGTTCAAAACTTAACAAACGGGAATAAACTGAAAAATTTAAAATATAGAAAAAAAAGAGACAGGTATATTTGTTTAAAACATAGTATGCATAGTTTATCGCGTAAACTATATTATACGATTTAGTGCTCAAGTTATATAAAATCTTAGTTTTCGTTTACAAACAGTCCACTCAGTAAAAACTTCAGGATCAAATTATGGTAAAAGGTACTGGCACCTAAGGTGTTGGTACTTTTCGACCGCCAAGTCAATTTTGGGGAAACAGGTTACGAAACGAAAAAAAAAGAAAAAAAATCTGATATACCGCACATTGCTTGTAATTTTTTGGAAAAAATTATTAAATTATAATTTATTTAATTGTCCTTTTACCATATTCAAACAAAGCATTCAAATAATCATAAATAAGATGGTAATCAAATTGTTAACTGTGAGATAAACCGTTTATGAATTGCTTTCACTTAATACGGTTTAAAAAAAAACAATAAAAAAAAAACAGAATTTTATCGCACTGACTGGGCCCAACTAATGAAGCCACTTTATTTCTTGTTGCAACTGTATACATATTATAAACGAGAGAGCTAATTTGTTAGGCTCATAACAGATAAAAGTGGGGCTCGAGTCCCAGTGTTGGCAGATCAATATTTCATCCATTCCCTCAACACATGAAGAATTTCCAATGCCCTGCACTCCCCAATTTCTGTCTCATTACCTAATGGAAAGCCTAGCTCCCATACACAGTTAAATGTCTTTTTTGTCTTTTTTTGAAACTATGCTATTTGTAAATGGTTAAAAACCCATACAGTTCTGTATTCTTGGTTTTATAACCATACAGTTTCGTATTCATGGTTTTATAACCATACTAGTTGCAAACGGTTTCAAAACAGTAAAGGTAAAAACGTTTTTATACCGCAAACTTTACGGTTAAGCGGATGGACAGACAGCCGCCGGTTATTTTACCATTGTTTTAGAATGAAAATTCTTACAGTGCAATTTTTTCAGTGATAACTACCGTAATATCCCTGAATCACTCTGCTTAAATAAATATTGCTGTAAACGTTTAACTGTAAATATGGATTTTAGGAATGATGCACTCGAATTTTTTACAATGCAGGCTTGAGATGTGATTTAATTTTAACTTCGTTAGCTACAAATGGTAACGGGCTATGCTACTGCCCGTCCCTTCTGTTGGTATGCTTTGATAACTAATATATTTGCTGACAACTTTCTAAATTTGCATTCTTATTTTGTTTCTCAACTGAATGATTCAATGACGCATAGATAAAATTTAAAAACTTAACAACAATAAACTGAAAAACTTAATAAATTGCCACAAAAAAAGAGATAGATGTGAGGTTTTTTTTTAGTTGTTCAGAAACTGCTCTTCTTTCGTAGTGGCATTTTTTTAATAATTTATTTAACTGCTTACGAGCTTTTTAAATAAGCAAGCATATTTTGATTTTTTATTTCATGATACAATGGTTTAAAATTATTGTTTTAAACACAATTATTGCCATTAATTTGTTTTAGATACTTTGTTATTATATACGTTTCAATAACAATTTCAATTCCTGTGAGTTAAACCACCCTCAAATTAAATGCATTTGATCCAGTTTGTGTGTGCTTGAAAAATCATTAATAAAGTGGTTAGTTTTTAATATTAGTAAAAGTATCATAATATAAGGCGATAACATGAGCAGTAATACATATCAAATAAAGTCACTTTCGTTAACATGAAATTAAAAAATGTTTTTTGCGAAAAGCGAGTCAATTGCTCATCTTTCTTTCAAGTAAAATAGGTTTTATAAAGTAAACATTTCCGCAACACCAAAGCTTCATTTTTAAAATTTGTTTCCCAAGTGTATTAGCCTTTTGTTACTGTTGAACATGAGTTATTTTTTTTCCAAGAGAAATGTAGCTAAACAGGCAATGTATTCTCTCGAAATTCAAAGTTGATTAACTTTAATGCAACAGATCCTCAATTACGTATAAAAAAATTTGTGTTAAACTTAATAATTATTTTTTTTATATGCATTGTTTATTAAGGTACAAAAAATAAAGTAAACATCATGAATTATTACTTTTTTAGTGTTCTGCCATGTACCTATTGGCTGCAAGATGAGGAAAACTCAACAAATAGCTCAAAAGAAGACGAAAGAAAGCTACAATTTATTTGCGATGAAGAAAAGAAAAGGTATTAACAATATCAAAATGTATAAAAATTATAAAATACTTAAGTATTATTCAGTATACATACCTACCAACTTATTATGTCGTTGAAAAAGATTTAACAAAAGGGTAATAAAGCAATAATTAGGTTTGGAAGAATTTTCTAAAAAGAAAACTATTAAGTCGTATATAAGCATAATTAGCCAACAAAGAGATCTTACCTGCATATTTTTTTAAATTATTGATCTGTTGTGGTAGTTTAAAAGATATTTTTTTGAAACTTTAATCTTTAACTTTAATACCCCAAAATGCTAATGTTGACTAAGAAAATTATTTCAGAACTGCGGTAAAGTTGGCAGCTATGAGAATAACATTTCAGGTTGTACTGATCCGACAAGGAAGGTACAAGATTGTACCAGTGGTCAATCCCCTATGTACTAGTGGTCAATCGGGTTGAGTTTATATATATATAGTTAGTTAGTTACTTAGATTTTTAATTTTAGATTGAGAAATAGCGCTATCCTTAACCAAAATCAAACGAAACCATGATCTCTCTCCCCATCTGAAGCAAAAAAAAAAAAAAAACCTGCTTTATTTATTTTGTTTTTTGAACAAAATAACTAACTGCATAAAAAATTCAGTTTTATTTATTTCGGATACCTGCCTTGTAAGTTTGACCCCTGTGTAACGAAATTAATCATATTTTGGAATACAGGAAAATATAAGATTGGAGTGTATTAAAAAAATTAATTTATTCAACCTGACGGGAAACTTTTTTGACAAAAAAGCATAAATTTTAAAATACAGACATCTGCGAAAAAAATCCTGGACAAAATTATTAAAAAATTGCTCAGGATCATGGGGTTGCAAGCGTTATTCCTGAGCTACTATTCCGGAGAGGAGGGTAAATTGTAGGAAATCTACAAAAACAGCAAACAAAACTCAATCCACATCATTTTATTTTTACTGTATTTCATCACATGGTACGCATTTATGACTAATATTATTACTACAGGAGCTGTTCAAAGTTTCAGCCCGACGTCTGTAGAACTGGCGCACCTTGAAATGACGCTCCATTTTAAACATACCATCTCGAACATATACTGATGCCAACAGACATGCCAAAACTTATAAAGATGAGAGGATGAGAAAAGGGTGGAAAGAATTATGGTGTTAACGGAGTTAAATGTATGCTCAAGGTTTCAACAATGTACGGAAATAGATGATTTATCAAATTTTTGATAATCAACATACCTATATTGTTCTTTTAGTTTAAATTTTAAAGCGCGTCCGGTTTGTCCGATGTAGCCAAGACTACACTGGCAAGATATTTCTAGATTTGTTTTCCCCATTTGTCTTCCATTTTAAGTTGATTACCATACATTTTCAGTTTCAAATCACTTCTGTTTTCCTCTTTCACGTTTGGCGAATCTTGAGAATGAATGCCTATTTTTGCAGGCACGAAATATTCGTTTCAAAAAATATGAACATGGTAATAAAAATTGACTTCTTTTGAGGGCTCAAAAATAGGGGCCCATTCTCAAGATTCGTTAGACCTTAATGACTCGTAATGTGAATTTCTTAACCCTTAAAACTTGTCGACTTTTTTTTTCACCATCTTCACAATATTGAAGCCAATGACATAAATTAAAATTTTTCTCGTGCTATTAAAATAAGTTTTACGTAAGATAATGGAATAGACTCTTAGATAGAAGAAAAATAATAATCTGGGCCAACTGTTTAAAAAAATCAAGGTCGCTCAATTGTTTTTACTTTTTACCTTAAAACATTTTTAAAGACGTCAAAAAAATCTGTTTGCAATTGAAGTATTACAAGTGTAAGGATGGAAGGTCTCCTAGCCCCAGGCATCAAAGTTATATAGTTACAAGGACAATTATTTCAGACAAGTCAACGTCTCTGTCCTACTCGAAATTGCTTGAAAATTTATTATTTATTTACCGATTCAAAAATTTATTCTAGATGCATGATTATGTTAGGAAATCAGAAGTATGCTTTTGATATATTTTCAAATCATATATTGTTATTATTATTTTTAATTTTTTTGCATTGCCATTGTATTTATAGCGAAAGTGAATCTTCAACAATTTCGAAGACAAAAAGCGAAGTCAAAAAGGCTTTCAGAAGCTTTAAGGACATGCAACGAAAATTCCTTCAAACAGTAACCGCTAGACTTACAGTTGCCCAGGTAATTAAATATGCTCTTCATTATTACTAGAAATTTTTTTTCTAATAATTTAATATTCTTTTACAGAGTTACAATTACTGAGATGCATGAAACAAATTATAGAATTAACATACAAAGAATAGCATTCACCGAAAAATGAACATCAATAATAGTACATATGCCAACAAAAAAAAATGTCCCAACACGTGCTGTATTCAACTTAACTCAAACTCGCTAATGGTTCTAATGTTATTGCATTTTTTTTTAACAAAGCAGGAAATTTTTTAATTGAATATTGAAGATTTTATTTATCTGTAAGATCTTACTGACTTTTTCTTCCTGTTTATGTTTTTTTTTTTTTTTTTTTTTTTTTTTTTTTAACATAATGCGCATATTTAGTACATACTAAATATATCTAAAAATATTGAAGATGTTTCAAATGTTCATATACATTAATTTATCGAGATTTAATTAAGTTTTTTTGAGTGCCAAAAGTAATAACATCTGTGGTTTATGATAACAGTTTTTTACTCTTTCAATTTGCAAAAGATAGGAGCTAGTTTAGCAAGCTCTAAGGGTCGAATAATATCCGAAAATACAAAAGAACAAATGAAATACGTTGTAAAGAGCATGTAAAAATGCAGCACAGTCGAATTTCTCACAGTACATTAAATACTGATGTTAATTTACTACTTCACTTTTTGTTTATATTATCTATATAAAATACGACCTTAGAACAGTATTTTTGTGATGTAAGAAATTTTTTTTTCTATTCAGTTTTACTTTTCAGCACTGTATTTTTAATTCACGCGCGGGTAATAAGAACTATAGCTTTATAAACCAGTTATCACAGAATCCGTTACCTTAAGAGAGAGAAAAGTAAGTGAATGTTTTAAACTTCGAAAATTTTGAAATTCTTCTCTTTTTATTTTCGCCATCCTGACTTGTCTTTTTTTTGACAGACTTTTTTTCTCAATTCAGTTTCTGATCATACGGAAACTCAGACATGAAGCTAAATTTCTATGTTCCATTAAACAAATACAAATTTCCCATAAGGAGTTTTCTAAAACCTCTTTTTAAATTAATTTTATATTCATTTTGCTGTAACTATTACTTTAATTTCACAAATATTCATACTAAGATATTTATTATCTTTACGTTTCCTGTTGTGAACTATTAAGCAGAGCAGGAAAACAAATGCTCTACCAAATTATATTTTTTTCCCTTGCTAACAACTCCAAAAGGGATTCGCCGATTCCTCAGAAACGGTTTCAGAAGAAGAAAAAGTTTTAAGACCAATGATTTAGATTTTCCGAAGGGATTGTGTAGTGCTCTGAAAGCTGATCTTACAACAGAAAGCAAGGTGCTGATGTTCTTTCATTCTCTGTATTATCTGTCCTTACTGTTGGAGCAACGTTGACCCACCTAATATGGTGCCTTTGAAGAGTGGTCGTTCGTAAATCGGCCATACTGATACCTGAATGACAAGTGTCAATGGAGTGAGCATCGGAAAAAAATGATTTAGATTATAAGTTCCCAATTTATGTACAATCAACTCCCCCTTCCCCGCCATAAGCACTGACGCATTCTTACAAAATTATACCTTCAGTGACAGTAAAATGAATTTTGTTTCCAATAATAAAATCAAACTTAAGACACTCACTAAAACTTTTACAGATGTTTCAGAATCAGTAATTTCAAATATTAAATTTAATTGTTTTATCCATGAGAAGTAGAGAGTTGAAATTGAAGAAAAAAAGTAATAATAATAAGTGATAAACCTGAATTATGAAAATAACAGATTAGGATAACATTTAAAAACAATTAAATGATTTTATTCAAAGATTCATAAATTAGTTGATTAATATTTTCAACACTAAATCGATAATTTTAAAAATAGATAGCGCACTGCCACCTAGTTTAACTATAATGGCTTTATATTTTGCTTCATATCTCTCTCGTTACCTTAATTGCAAATAAATAAATAAAAATAAATGAATAAATAAATTTTGATGTTTTAACTATCCCAAGAAAATTCGAATTGTATTTTTGTAAATTAATTTCCTGTACAAATATTATTTGAAAGAAACATAAGCATAAATAGGCTTGGTTTCAGAAAAATAGGTATAGCAGTGAATATATGTATAAAATGTATAATGTATCCTCCTGACTTTTTTAATGATATATTTATATTTATAGGATCCCCTAACTTTGGCTCAATATTTAGGTAAACAATAATTTTGGTATTTTTGGAGAAAAACTAAAAAAAATTAGATTGAATGTAACTTACTAATTTAGATACAATAACTCATATTTTTATTTCGCTAAGTATGAAACTGTTTGAATATTAAATAAAAGGATAATTATAAAAAGAACTTTTAAAAAGCCTTGCTTTTCATATTGAGTGATTGTTCAAAAATAGATGGGAGCCTATAAATTTTATCAGTAGTTTCTCAACCTTCCCACAACCCACTTGTTGGACATGGTTCAGTGGTTGAAAACTACTGATCTCTGATCTTAATTCTCGCTGATGATTCTATAATTTTTGCATTAATTTTAAAAATGGTTCATAATTGTTTAACACCCTATAAATCTGAATAATTTAATTCCAACAGCTTTGAATAGATTTGCATTAAGCTAGCATGAAATTTACCCACCTAAAATTTTTATCAGGCTGTTAGGCTAAACTTAAAAAAGGAAACAAATTTACTCAATTCGTAATAAAAACATATTTTACTTGACTAAAAAACTACCCAAATTTGCCACATTTATATCTATAAATGGTTTTAGCCACCCCTTTATAAAACTTAATTTTAATAATGATTTCTGTTTCAAATGTTTGCGCTCATGGTTTTTTATATCAAGCATTTTTGTGATTCTCTTTTATGACAAAACTTTAATTAGTTTCATTATAAATCCAATATTTTAAATGCTTTTAGTTGAAATTTTATGGAAATATTCAATAAAATATTATAAATGTAAAATTAACATAATGATAGCAAAAGGTTCTTTCGTTTTTTTATTGTTTTTTTCTCTTAGGTAGTGGATGGTGTTAAGGCGGGTGCTGTACCTAGTTTCGATTATATCATGTTCGTTTTAATAGCTAGGTAAGCCTTATTTCTGTATATTAGATTAATAACAACTACTTTATAATGTAACTTTACTTAACCTATATATAAATTTTTATTAATTTTATGAAGGAAAAAAACTATTTGTGAAGTATAGAAATTAAAAAATCTATTTTCAAAAGTCAATACACTTTTGTTTTTGGTTTGAAAATGTATTATTTTATTTTTAAAATATTAAATATTGTAATGCGTGCAAAACAGCTTTAATTCTATTTGTATTATTAACAGTGGAATGAAATTTACGTTAGACTAAGATTATTAGTATATGAGGTAAAAGTTATTATAGATAACATCATTGAGTTACCTTTGCTAGTTGATATTTCTTGAAATTTTTTAATCAATACATTCGATTTAGCTTTTTCTATAACATCAAATTAAGCCTGAACACATTGATAATATCATCCATTTATAAAACAAAATGAGCAAATGAGCATAAAATAAACTTTTTTAAAAACGCTTGCAAAATTTATGATGACATTTCGTTATAACTACGTATTTATAATAACATTTTATTATAATTACGTACTAATTACATTTTATTATAGCTACGTAACTACGTATCTTATCATAACTACGGATGTAAATTTATAACATTTTATTATAACTATGTACTAATAACATTTTATTATAACTAAGTAACTACTTAATTAATTATAACTATAAGTCTGTATGCTAGACATACAGTAAAAAATATAGTATTTTATTCATCACAAAAGAAAAATATTAGATTTAATTCGTTCATTTAATCTTTTCAGTATGATTGCTGCGCTGGGGCTAATTGAGAACAGTTCAGTTATCATCGTTGCGTCCATGCTCATCTCACCCATCATGGTGAGTACTATACGGTGAGTACCCAATGGCGCACACCACATGTACAATGCATAAATTAATAATATAATGTATAAATAACAAATAAGTAAAAAAAATTTAACACATAACTTCTTGATGAATTAAATATCGAAGTGATCGAAGTAAATATACTGTAAAAAAATAATTTGGCGATTTTTAATTAAAAAAACTATGAGCTCCATATTGATATTCAATGAATACCCAATTGTATATTCCAGAAATATTGGTTATTTTATTTTATAACCGGCATTGAATAGCCGACCCAATTCTGAGTTTGCAACTATCAATGTTCAACTCCGCAACCTTGTAATTTTTAACCCAACCCAGGAAATCCTAAATCAAGCATTGAGACAAACTAACCTTGGAAGACTTTTTGATGGAACTAGCTAGCATTTGCGTTACAAAGAGGGAAAACCCATGAAACCCTTCCAAGATGAGCTCGACGGTAAGGAGACTCAAACTCATGATACATCTAGCACTGACGATGTTTCACATGAGTATTGTGGTCGTTGCTAGCCGGAGCAGAATTCGTAACAGCCAGACACCGCTGGGATCAAACCTGGGTGAATTTTTGGGAGGCGAACACTCTCTCTCTTGAGCTACCTCAGCTCAAATATTAGTTATGTTTCATTTTATAACTGGCGTGGAACAGCTAACCTAATTCTGAGTTTACAACTATCAATGTTCAACTCCCGTATCCCTTTAATTTTGAACCCAACCAAGATGGCAAGGAAGCTCCTAAATTAAGCATTGAGAAAAACTACTCTTTGTGGAAGACTTTTTGATGAAAATAATACGCCTTTACGTTACAAGCAAAGGAAAATCGCGAAAACCTCCAACGGTTAGCCCAACAGTTAGTAGACTCTAAACTCATGATCTGTATACTGCTGGGGATATCTTTTGTTTGCAGTGCGAGTCGGGTGCAGGATTCATATCGAATAGCCATCGATTGGATTCGAACCTTAATTACCTCATTGGGAGACGAGAACCACCTCCTGAGCCACCATGGCTCAAATATTAGTTTAATTTTATTTTATAACTGTTGTTGAACATTCGACCCAATTTTGGTTATGGCGACTAATGTTCAACTCCGTCTCGTAATTTGGACATCATCCAGATGATACGGGAACTCCTGGATCAAGTATTGGTTCAAATTTGCCTTTCTGGAGGACTTTTTGATGGAACAAACTTGCATTTGCGTAACACGGAGAGGAAAAACACTAAAATTTCCCACTGTTAGCCTGAAAGCAAGAGCACTAAATATTAATTATATATTTTTTATTTTATAACAGTCGTTGAACATTTGGCTTCTTCGGGTTTGCGACTACTAATCTTTAACTCCATAGCATTGTAATTTTGAACCTAATCCAGAAGACAAGGGAACTGCTGGATCAAGTATTGGGAGAAATTTGCTTTCGTGGGGGACTTTTTGATGGAGCTAACCAGCCTTTGCGCTACATAGAGGGAAAAAACACTAAAATTTCCCACGGTTAGCCTGAAAGCAAGTGGACTAAATATTAATTACAAGTTAGGGGTAGCTAACTACTATTTAAGAGAAGGAAAAATTTATATGAAAATCTTAAGAATCATTATTAGAATAAACGAAATTGAAAACTTTAAAACCAGTTTGATTTTATAACCGTCGTTGAACAGCCAACTCAATTTTTTCTGTTTACGTCTATTAATGTTCAACTCCGTAGCCTTGCAATTTTGAACCCAATCCAGAAGACAAGGGAACTCCTGGATTAAGTATTGTGTGAAATTTGCCTACGTGAAGGACGTTTTGATTTAACTAAACCGCATTGCGTTACATGGAAAGGAAAACCGCGAAAACCTACACTAAAATTTCGCTTTTTATTTAAACCGATAAAATTGTTTCATTTGAGCAATTTGTTTTGTACAAGCTTTTTGATGCACATTGATTAAGTAAGAGAAATTTTTTTTATTTGTTCCACTTGATTAAGCAATGCAACTAAATTAGAAAGAAGAAAAATATTTAGTTCTATTAGGAATAAAAAGAGTAAAATTAAAGCAATAGTTTAATAGTTTTTGCCAGTAAATGATTAAAGAAATTAATAACTGAAATCATAAATTCACGTGTCTTAAAACGTTAATTTTAAGGCTCTTCAAATTTTGCAAAAATGTGGAAAAACCGCATCAGGATTGTCGCAACTGGCATTATATTCTCTGAATATCCGCATAATTTTATCTTCCTGTAAAATAACTAATTTTAACAAATAAACTTGTTATTATCGTTTCTTTATCATGCTACTTTATTTTCCTTTTAATTCTAAGGATGCATCCAGCAACTTATCTATGACTGTGCCTGGCAAAGAATTCCGTATCAAATTACAGTATAAAGTACCGGCAAAAATAGTTTTTATCGTTCAATCCATTATTACAGTAAATATTATGCATAATTTTTACAGTAATGTTTATTTTATTGCAGTGATTCAGCATTTTTCGGTAATTGTTACTATCAAATTTACGGTAAATCGAATATTTTGTTCAGTAATATTAAACAGTAAACATGTATTTTACGGTTAAAAGTACCGGCAAAATTAATTTCATCCGGAGTATTTTACTGTGAAATTAACTTGTTTTTTTTTTTATCTTAATGTAATCTTTGAGAAAATGCAATTAAAACGAGAATAAAAATGAAAAATGTATATTATTTTTCAAATTAATTTTTTTATTTATTTTTTTTTTTTTAAAAAATCATTCACAATTAGCTGCAGAATTTTAAAAAAATTTCCTATTCCTTTTGAAAAACTGCCGATTCCGAAATTTCCGAATTCATTACTTAAAAAATATTTTTACATAATTTATAGAGCTCTATTTATTTCGTTTAACACAATGCTAAGAGATGTATTTTGCAACTAAAAAATATCGTGATTGAAAGTGTAGTACGTAATATGATTTTTCATGTGTTTAATTGCAGGGTCCTATTCTAGCTGGAACATTCGGAGCAGTAATACGAGACCGAGCTCTTCGGAATCTCGGAATAAAAACAGAAACATTATCATTGTTTCTTTGCGTAATAATAGGTAACTGTTTACATTTTTAACCGAATCATTTTCTTTTTTTTTTCAAGCCTTTTAAAATAAATATGTGGTGAACTGTAGAAGTTATATTTAAATTCATTGGGGGCGTATAAAATAGTGTAAGGCGGAAACATTTTATATTGTGTAATTCCCCTTCTTATACAGAAATGACTAATATTTATTTTTAACATATTCCTTTAAGAAGGGTCAAGTTTTCAATGTTTTTTGTTAGAACATTCAATGTTTTTACTATCTAACCAGTAAAAAACTCTAATACCAGGATTATTGGGACAAACTTTAAGGGGAGGTAGGGTCAACACAATGATTCAGATTTGCTTAGCATCTCATGGTTGGAAACGTCCCCGCTAGGTGGTGTTAGTCAGAAGACCGGTTCCCTGGCCACCATGCTCTCCTGATTTAAGCAACATGGATTGCCTTCTTTGAGGTGCACAGAAAAGTTCTTTGCACGCAACACAAGCGAATTGCGAAATCGATATGGTTACTAGCTGATACGGGTATCTAACAGAATCCAGGTGTATCTGTGCTGGTCCGCCAATCCATAGCCCGCCGATGTAAGGCTCAATGTACTATCAATAGTGGAAACTTTGAACATCTTTTGTGAAATTTTCATCGATCATCTGCAACAGCACACGTAATGTATTTTACCGATAAATGCTTCAGTTGATCTCAGTTACTACTTTCCCATGATCCATCTAACCTTGGGTTGCTACGCAATTCTGAATCATTATGATGCCATTTACCTCTCCTAAAAGTTTGTCATCCCAATAGTCTAGGGACACCCTGTAGAACCACATTTCTATTTCTTGTCAACGTAATTAAATCCACATTTTTGTGATTTGTCTAACATAGGAAATCCACGATTGTTTTAAATTATCACATGAGGCTCCATTTCAATGAAAATTGTTTTTCAATGTTTATAATGTAATTACTCAACTATTAAAATGATCGATACAACAAAAGTACATACGGTATATACGGTAGACTGAGAAAACCAGCGAAATTGTCACAAGGTGGTGTGAATTTCACAGAATTCATAGACTTAGCGGTGGTGCTTTCGTTACCCTGTCAATGTCGGGCAAAGTGGTTCCTATGAAAGGTATAAATAAAAAAGAAAAGATATCTACCGGGTAGCTTTATGTTTCCTACCATTTTATTTATTTATTTCATTTATTATTATTTCTTCCTGCTGCTAATATTATAAAATTAATTCATTTTTAAATAACTGCTTGCAAGCTTATTTCTTTTTAGCAATCTAATTTGTAAACTCAGTAATGTCCATGCTTATATAAACTAATTATGAGTATATTTAAACCATTTTCTTCTGAATCATATACTATAGGTTTTACAATTGGTATAGTATGCCAAGTGTTAAATGGAGTTTGGAACAATAGCAGACAATGGCCTAATCCTGAGATGATAAGTAGGTATGTCACATACTTTTAAACTATTGTGCACTGTAAAAAAAGGATTTCTAAAAACTGAGCAAAAGTGTGTCAAAATAGCTTCGAAACAAATTAGTCAAAATTTGAAAACTTGTATTCAAAATCAAAACTGCACATACTCATTTTTGAGCAAAATGCACAGTCTCAAAAGTTACATGGAAAGAGATGTTCGTTGGCTGCCGGCAAGATTCGAACCAAGGACCTCCGAGCTCGTATTAGGAGGCTCTAACCACTATAATTGTATAACTCAATGACAAATGACAAATCTTAATGACATATAAATTTTTGATTTCAATTGTACAAAGGGTTGCAATTTAGAAAATATGGTCTTAATAGGAAATCGGTAATTTTAATCCCGTATTTTAATTGCTTATTTCTCTATATCTTAAAAATTTTTAAGCGAGTGGAATGTATGTCATGATGTACGGTTTCGGCAGCCTCTATTTAGCCCCGTTTACATGCACAAAAATGCGGGGTAAAAGCTGGAATTTTCGTCATTTTCTACCCTTCTTCCCCTACGCAGGGAAAAATTGAAGGACTGAAAGAAGGGTATAATAATTCCTAGTAGGAGATGGAAATATGCAGGGTAAGCTCACCTCGCTTTCCCGAGATGCATTGCGAGTCACGTGATTGTTTACGTTCTGGGCCCATGTGTTTTGTTTTGGAACTCGGAACGTGAAAATATTTTAATTTGTTTCAAATAATGGCGGGAAAAAAAGAAAAGAAGCCAGCTGATATATTTTCTTACTTCCGATTTATCATGTGACCAATGACGTAGAGGAAGTTGTTTGAAAATCCGGGGTTGAAATTCTTTTGCGTGTAAACGGGTTTTCTTACCGATTATACATTGCCCTGTAAAATCCCTGTACCCTTCTTTTACCCCGGATTAATAGATTGCTCATGTAAACGGGGCCTATAAAACTTTCTAACTCTCTCTGGACTGGAGTGTACAACTATGGTGGTTAGAGCTTTTGAAATTACGCATTTTGCTTAGAAATGAGTATGTGCTGCTTCGATTTTGTAAGTATGGGATTTTTAATTTGACTATTATTTGTTTCGAAGCTAATATGACACATTTTTACGTAGTTTTAAGAAACCCTTCTTTACAGTATACTTTTTAAACGTCTCGATAATTATCCAGAAGAGAATTCATTTTTAATATTTCTTATTTTTTTATGCATAATATCGCTGTATATGCTGCAAAATGTAATTTTTGAAACATTTGCGTTTTACAATTAAGTGAACAACCTGCAGCCCGCAGACTGTTGATGTGCGACCTTCGAAAGATATGAACACAATGATTTTTTTTTAATAAAAATATTATGGAAATTTTGAATCGCACATTCGATTTAGCACTTTTTGATTCTTTTAATTTACACAGATTCTATTGTAAATGTATGTTGTATTTTGATCGCTTTTTCAACGGTTATTGCTATGAAATTCCGCATGGTTTTAAAAAACTCAATATTGTTAATACGATATTTCAATGCGCAAATTCCGAATTTTAGTTATCACTTTTCAACACGTTTTTCCCCCTATTACAAAACTTGTCAATTTTTTTGTTTATTTATTTTTTTAATATTTTTTTCCCCTATAACTATTGATTTCCATATGGTTTCTAAAATCCTGATACATTTATTATGATATTACGACTCGAGAGTTAATTGATCACTCTTTACATGCTTTATTTGTGCCAATTTTACCATAACGTTCATGGGCTGCAATAGTGGCACAACACGACTTTTGGACTAAGAACAGGTGTAAATATGAAAATACACATTCTTTTCAGCAGCAATACTAGCCAACTCATAATTCGACTTGAAGGTAATCTTCGTTTAAGAAAACTGAAGCATTTCTTATGCATTTTCCTTAGGAATGAAAACTTTTAAAACCACTTATCTCAAAACATGATTTTTTGAGTTGTGCCGCTATTGCAGCCCATGAGCGATAAATTTGAATCATTTCGTTTCTTCTTTTGTTAAAGGCAGCTATTGTTAAGCTTTTCCTCCTGATTTTGAAAATCTTGTATTTTAACTATGACATGCGAGTTTCTGATCGAGCATTTAAATAATCACTTTTTAGTACCATTTATTTTCGACTTTGTTGTTTCGACAGTTAGCGCCATGCATTTGCAAAAAGAGCAAAAAAAAAAGCGGACTGAATGTGGGATTTACTTTTGCTGAAAAGAAACTTTTTATTCTCAAAGTAAGAAAACAAAGTCATTTAATTTTTTATTTGAAATACGAAAGTTAAAGTATATTTGTATATTCATTTTTTTTCTGCATTTTGAACAATAAACTAGTTGCTTATCGTAATGTTTAGTGTCAGAAAGATGCTTCTCATTCGAATGTTAAAGTAAAATGATTTTTTTCTCCTTAATCACTATCANCTTTTTATTCTCAAAGTAAAAAAACAAAGTCATTTAATTTTTTATTTGAAATACAAAAGCTAAAGTATATTTGTATGTATATTCATTTTTTTCTGCATTTTGAACAATAAACTAGTTGCTTATCGTAATGTTTAGTGTCAGAAAGATTTTCTCCTTAATCACTATCAGTGTGCAAAAATTGTATGTATTTGTAATGAAATTAATCAATGAAAATTAATAACACATTTAAACACATAAAAAAGTCGTTTTTTTAACTTCAACAAAATATCGCAATTTTACTAATTCACAAATTTAACAAAACTACTCACTCAAACAATTGTAGTTCAAACAAAAATGTTTTTTTTAAAGAATATTATAATTTTACCGAATTAAATATACCGATTTTTTTTAATACTTTGATTAATTTTTCTTTTATCCAACTTTTTGTTTGTACTTTCTTCGTTTCTAGCATGGTTTAAAATGTTATATTTTGACCCGCGAATTAATTATTGCAGGGGACAAGAAAGAGGACTATGGATTGGGGTACTTATTGCTTTACCATCTGGAGCTGGTGTGGCACTATCAGTTTTAGGAGGCAACGCGGGTTCTCTGGTGGGTGTTGCTATATCTGCATCCCTTTTACCTCCTGCTATCAACACGGTAAGACTACTAAAAACGAATTCCTAATTACTGTGTATTTGATAATATTTCGCGCAGAGTGGTGTAAAAATTCTCCCACCTTCCTTCTTCTTAATTACTCGGAAGAACAAAATTCGATTAAATTACCGTACTGTACATGGTAATAATATTCTAATACAAAAAACACAATTCTGGTTAATAAAACCAAAATATACGTCTATTCGTTCGATGCTTTTTACATTAATATGGTAACGGTTTAAATTTCAAATTGAAATTTATATAAATCAAATCGGAGGATCATATGCAATAAATAAATCGCAGCTGTTGTATGTGTTGTAGATATAATTTTAGATTTGTTGTAGAAAAAGGAGTATCAGCGAAGCTACAGGGAGAAAATATTTGGCAGTTTCATTCATTTCATTCATTTCCAAATTAACAATCACGAAAATTGGTGCAATGTTGTACAACAATAGCCATTGACATTTTCTACACTCTTAAAAAGGAGGTAAATTGAACCATACTCCCATTGAAATTGAATCATAACATTACACAATCAAATTTAAGACTGTTGACCTTGGAAGTCATTAATTAAAAATTTATTATTCATTAAAAATTTTGCACAACGATACTGCGCATGCGTTGTGAAGATCGAATATCCTTAGCATTAGAGTTAAGGATA
This sequence comes from Parasteatoda tepidariorum, assembly GCF_043381705.1. Lineage (NCBI taxonomy): Eukaryota > Metazoa > Arthropoda > Arachnida > Araneae > Theridiidae > Parasteatoda > Parasteatoda tepidariorum. The sequence continues at coordinate 76,524,178 of NC_092207.1, read as the reverse complement.
CCGAAACGTTTGTGAAACCCACTTTAGTTTCTTGGGATTATTTTATTTTCATAATAATTAATTACTAGCTCAATTAGTTATTACCTCAATTTAACACTATACTAAGGGAAATATCACTGTGAGATATTAAGCTTCAGGGTTTTGCATTTATAAAGCTATCTAGTGAAATACAATGTAGAGTGATACTTGTCAATTTTAAAACACCATTGGTTTTAAAAGTTAGGGTTGAAAAGTCAACTTATTCAGAGCATTCAAGTCAAAGCAGGCACCCGTTACCAGGATCCACCAACATGAGAAAGCAAAGAAAAACGAAAACACGAGTGTTATTAAACCAAAATTTTGCTGTTTTTTTCCCCATTACCGCACAGCTCGGTATTTTTTCCAAAATTTTTCCCTCCTTGTTCCCGCTACAGATAACTTGGTAATTTTGCTTTCAAGAAGATTTTAATAGTTCTTTGATTGAAATGAAAAAAAAATGTTTCTTTTCAGGGTCTGTTATGGGGAATGGCTGCTGTTAGAACTATCAAAGCGCATGATGAAACATCAGAATACGTAAGCACTTAAAATTACTTCAGCCATTTCCTACTTCAGTAAAAATGCATTTGTTATTGTTGTTTGCTCTCGTATGTTATAGTCAATTAAAATTTGCTGATACTTTAAAATTTTTTAATTGTTTTTAAATATAGGTTACGTAATGTACAGTTTCATTAATGATATACATAGAGTTTAATTAAAAACATCATTCTCTTCAAAAATAAACAAAGTGGAAATAACAGTTAACATGCTTCAGCAGTTAACATGTTTTAAGCGTTTAAAAACAGGTACTCATTTTCAAGACTTGTCACACGTGAATGAGAAGAAACAGAAGTGATTTGAAATTCAAAACGTGAAGTTGAAATGGAAGAGTAAAGAGGAGAAATCTTTGTTTCTCACCAAAACAGAGTCAGCAAGCCTAACAGTAAATACAAAAAAAAAAAAAAAAAAAAAAAAAAAAAAAAAAAAAAAAAAAAAAAAAAAAAAAAANCAAAAAAAAAAAAAAAAGAAGAAACAAACAAAGCCTTTGTTTTTCACCTTTATTTTTCTAATTTTCGTTGGTGACATTTCAAATTACTTTTGTTTCTTCTCATTCCGCCTAGCAAGTCTTGAAAATGGGAGCCTGGTTTTTTGAGCTATTGAGACAAGTCGACTGTTATTTCCAATTTTTATAATTTTGAAATGAATAAAGTTTTTTAATAAAGTAAGATCTTACTACTTCAGACTCTTGGGCTTATTTATTTAATAATATTCTTATTTTTCTTTCCTAATTAATTTAAGGCTATAAGCAGAAATGTTCCTCATTCTGATAACAAAAATTTTTAACAAAAAAGAAGCTGCTCTTTCTATGTTCTCAAACTGATACAAGAATTTTTGATATCTTATGATAATAACCAGTTCAAATGCAAAAGAATCAAACAAAACAGAGAATATTTATTTTTTTAAATCTAAATATCAGTTGTATATGAAAACGGCTTATAAATAAATGGATATATATATATATTGATAAATTATCAACATTCATGATTTTTACTCAATAATAATGGAGACATCATTGAAACTAAATTAATGTGAATGAAAAATAGATAAAAAGATAAAAATCATACATATATCGTAAAATAATGATTTTGAAACGAAATTCAGCCACACAAAAAAGTTCCAATGAAAATTTTTTTTATCATATTCGCTAATTTTTTTTGAAAGATTAAAAAGTTATTAGAAACAATTGATAGTAAAAATTTACTTACGTTAGTTTGATTCCACGCTAAATTCATTCACAAGAGAATAGCTATCATTATTGCAAAAAGATTCTTGTGTAAAGAATGATATAAGAACTGAAAGGCAAACGATTTTTTGTCAAAATAAATTTAATTTTATTAACGAAATAATTAAGATTGAAACGATATTTTATATTAATCGAAAGAATTATTTTAGCACGCACTTCAAGAAATACCAGAATTGAAAGTTATAAATAAGCAAGCATTTCGTAAGAAAGTTTCTTTCAATCAGCAAACAATATTTTTATTTAAAAAAAAGTATACTTGCAGAAACTGTGCGAGTTCACAACTAACTGATTCGACATTTGCGTTAAATTTTTCTCTTAAAATCGTCTGAACTTTTTTAACTATGAATGAACTAATGGACGTTAGCGGATTTAAACTAAGTTAAGCAAATCATTCGTATCATCTGTGCATTCAAATAAATTATTCAGTTCAAGAAATGAAAATCACTTCAATAATACAGAGAAAGTTCACACAGCAAAGGCAGGTCATGATATTTATATTTATTAATTGTTTTTTGTTTTTGTTTTTTTGTTCCAAATTTTATTTCTTCTTTAGGTCCGAGTGGAAGGCATACTTCGTCTTATGAAACCGTCTTTAGTACCACCAGAGGATTATGAAACCAATTATTTTATTGAAATGGACAAAGAATGCGCAGTTCTTGGTCTTGTTTCTCTTACTTTAGCTCTAGTTAACATAATTTGCATTTTTCTTGCTGCCCTTGTCGTTCTAAAGGTAAATAAAAGAAAACTAGCTTGTTTGAAATATATTCGAAACTATGATTCAATTTTACTTTTAGTAATAATATATTGTGATAAAGTATTATGAATATGAAATAATGACCATATAAAATATCTATCTAAAAAAATTTATACTCAATACTTAATATAACTGTAATTTAAAACAATTACTGTAATTTAACTGTAATTTAAAACAATTACTGTAATTTAACTGTAATTTAAAACAATATTTCTGCGCCATCTAAGCTATTGACCACGATATTTATAGCTTGGGTAAAAATCAATTTGTTTACCAATAAACAATGATCTCAGTAACGATTTCGAAAATTAGAAATGATAGGGGAAGAGAGTTTTTTGCAATTAATACAATATTTTGACAATGTACTATTTTAATAATGATATATTATTTCATTCTTTATAAATGTTATATTTTAAACGATTTTTAAGACTTCAGGGTCAGGGGCTCACGTTCAAAAACCATGTTTAGAGACGCATCGCAAACATCAACTTTTATTATTTATTTATGAATAAAATTTAGTTTTAAAACATCCAAAAAAATATTTTTTTTGTGCCTTCTTTGTTGCAACTAAATACTCTCATATAAAATGGCAAAATAAAGTATGCAAAATTGTTTTATGGTTTAAAAACGAAAACTTTGAAATACGCAAATACGAAATTCGTAAGTTAAATCAGATAAAAATTTTCAGCTGTATTGAGTGTTAGAAATAGCTGTGTTTTCTAGAAGTTTTTGCTGATAAATTTTTAGAGTCTTAAGGATTGTTTCATTCATCGCCAATCGAAACGGACCTCCGTGCTCAGGACAATATTATAATAATATAACTTAAATCTCATTGAAATAGGCAGAAATATTAAGTATTTATAAGAGAAAACCTATATGTCTGGCTAAAAGTATCCAGACACCCAACTAAAAAAGATGTCATGGAGATCTTTTTCATGGCTTGGCCTGGGTCCCATAGTTCTTGTGGTTGAAAACATTACTCTGAGAGGTATGTAGACATTCTGGAGACAATGTTGCTCTAATTCTATACTCAACAATATTGTTTCAACTCTATGATAATTGTAGTGTATACCACTACAAAAAGTATAAGTTCAATTCACTAGTATATAAGACGTGTTAACTCGACTCTATGGTGGGGTATCTTTTCATAGATGAAGGTTGACATTGTCGATATCTACTCTCCCCACATTGGTGACTCGGACGTGATGTGAACACGCCTACCTTGGCAGAAACGCCCACTACGATTTGTACACGCCTACTTTGATGGATGGGCCACGTGGAACAGTTGACTTTCTACTTGTGACTGCGACATTGTCCTCCTCACGCTGTTGCTTCTCAGTCTCGATCACGCGCAATGTGTACACTCGACTGCTAAAGGTAATACAGGAGCGGCCACGTAACCGTGAACTTAATACAGCTCTCACGATCAGCACACAAAAAAGTACGGTAATCTTAATGCAGCTCTTCCGGATTCTTCCAAAACAGCAATGAATCAACTAGTGGTATTCGCTCATCGAATTCTATCACAAATATAATTCTGGTGGGGGAGTACTGTATTGTATCTACCACTACAAAAATATAAGTTTAATTCACTAGTATATAAGACGTGTTAGCTCGATTGTATGGTGGGGTACCTTTTCATAGATGAAGGTTGACATTGCCAATATCTACTCTCCCCACAATAATATTTAAGGTAGGCCCATTTTTCTTCCAGCAGATAACTGCTCCATTCGCACATAGACACTAGCTAAGCGATGGTTGTTCAAAAACGGTTTTCTCAGAGTCTCAATTAAAATTACATCGAACACTTTTGGGACGAATTCGACAATATGATCTTCCTCACTGCCAGCTGTTACTTTAGCCTTAATGGACACCAGAAAAGTAATTTCCCATGGGCACCTATCAAAAACTGGTGGAATGTCATCACGCGCAGGCTGATTCAAATACTAACTTTTAGAACTAGACGCTTTAAACTAGACCTTTTAATATCCTTTTAATTTTTATTTTCTTGACAGATTAAAGAAGTAGCTCCAAGAACAAGTATAGCAAGAACTTCAAGATTTTGGAAAGAAGACATAAAGGTGATTACATGTTAGTGGCGTAATTGTAATGGTATAAAAGGATATTTTTTATATTTGTGAAACTAAAACTAATTTAGATAAAAGAAAAATGATCCTTTATTGTTGACTTAAATAATTACCATTTTTTCCCCATAGAAAATTCTTTTTTATCTGTTATCTTATAATTTTAAATTCACACTTTTTGACAATTTAAGCTTGATAACCATTGAGATTATAATGGTTTAAGAAATAAATTATGTGAGATTTTTGAAATATTCTTTTTTTCTTAATAGATAGCTCGAGATTACAATACCTCAATGCCAGCATCCGAAGCAGACGAACTTGGAAAACAATTTTTGGCTGAATGGGCGGTAAGAAATTATGAAGAAATATTATTGTAACAGATTAGTTATACATTAGCTAACACATGCTTGAATTTTTGTCTTTAAATTAACTTCGCCAAGACATTTTAGAACTCAAACTTTTTAAGTAACTTTATTTTTTATAACTAAATGTTCTTTTTTATTTAACTATTTATTAAAATAATAATCTTATATAATGTGTGTATAGGGGAGAGCGTTGTACTTTGAATCAATTTTAGCTATTAAAATTTATGCAGAAATTAATCATTTTTTATATTATTACTTTTTATTATTTTATTATTTTTCTTTATTTTACTGATTTTAAAGAAAATTTTAGTAAATGCAATAATTTAGTAAAAAAAAAAAAAACTTTTGATTTGCTATAATACAAAAATAGTTCAACCTATTGTAAATTATCTTGTCAAAGAAAAAAAAACTAATGCATAATTTCAGATTTAGTCAAAATCAATTTTTCAAGTTTCATTTTTTATAGCGTATCCAATGAGCGCTCTAACCATTCACTAAACTGACGAACCGCTGAGTTTTATTTATACAGAGGTTTCTAAGATCGGTGGCTGTGAGTCACAGAGCCCTCTGTTGGAAAAATTTGAAGTTAACGTTTTTATCTGAAAAATTGTATTAGGTGAAAAAGTTAACTAATAAGTTTTCTTCTCTTTTTACCTCTGTCTCATATCATTTTGGTGATAAGACGCCTGCAGTTTTTAAACTAGGTAGCGAAGTGACAGTTTTATCTTATAGTACAGGGTCTTAATAATTAAAGTTCCACTTTGAAATGGCTATAAAAATATAACTACCTGACCAAATGTCATCAAACTTGGTAAATGTCTATAAGAGGTCATGGGATTTTAGTTTCCGCAAAAAAAAAAAAAAGAAAAAAAAAATCGTTCAAAAATTCACCACCAGCCGAGAATGGCGCTGTATGCAATAGTGTTAAACAAATGCGAAATATGCAAATTTGTTTTACACGTCATGTGACTTTGCAGTTATAAAAGTGAGGCGCCTTGTCTGAGCTGTCAGTGTTCTGAGTCGATAATGTCTGTTACCATGCAAGACCGTGCTTTACTCGTGAAATGTTACTATGAATGCGACAGCAATGAACGGAGGGCTTTACAAAAGTTCCGTACTGTAAGAGGAAAACGCCGAGGTCCAATGACACAGCAAGGTCTACGGAAAATGATGGCAAAATTTCAAGCCACAGGTTTGTTATCTGTTGCACCTGTTATTTCTTTTAACCTTATTGCATACAGCGCCATTCACCACTAGTGGTCAATTTTTAAACTTTTTTTTTTTTTTCCAATTTTTGAGACAGGACAGGATCTCACNTTTTTTTTTTTTTTTTTGCGGGAACTAAAATCCCATAACCTTTTATAGACATTTAACAAGTTTGATGACATTTGGTCGGGCAGTTTTATTTTTATAGCCATTCCAAAGTGGAACTTTAATTATAAAGACCCTGTATATAGACACTTAAGTGTTACTAAATACTATTCTTACAAATAAAGCTGCGGTCTTCAGGAAGTTTAAAGAGTGAATACAGACATAAACGGGTATTCTGTATTATAAATAAATGTAAGAGGAATCTGTTCTTTCTTAATTAACTCACGCCTCAATTTTATTATTAAAATGAAGATATTAAATTAATACGTAGAATTTATATTCCAAGTTTAATAAGAGAGCTAACAAAATAAGTTCATAAATAACTATGACCTTAAAGCATTAAACGTTTGATTTCTCATTAAATATTTCTGTTCTAAGGGTCTCCTTCTGACAGATGAGGGATTTCCTTTCATCTATGCAAACTTATATCTCAGATTTTCTCATTTAAGCTACTAAATTAAAATGCCTGAATATTTTTTGTTTCATTTTATTCATTGACGTGTCTTTATTCATTAATTTTATTAAAGTTATCAAAAATTAGGATTTTTCTTTCGATTACTATATTTTCAGTTAATCAATATTGCCGAGATAGCCTGGTTGGTAGAGCGTTGGGCCCATGAGTAAGTGAGTTTGATCCCCTCCGGTCGAAGACTACCCGTGAAGTAAATGGTGACTGGTGCACATTAAATCTGTCGGTTCACGAAGCCCCCCATGTTTCCATAGCAAATCATACTTCAGGAGGTGCTGAATTGGAGATTGATCATTCTCTGGTTCAGTTCAAAATTACGATCTGTGGATGAATGAATGGAGTATGATCGGGTTCCTTTGTAAATATTCTTGGCCATAGACAGCACCACGTAAAAAACAAGAAAGGCACCCTCTGCCTTTCGCTGGGTTTCAAGCAGACTTGATGGTATTAGTAAGTGACACAAGTAACAACAACACAATAACAAGTTAATAAATATTTTTAAAGCTTGTAGTAAAGAAATTAATTTTTAAAAATGGTTGTTGTCTAATATTTTTTGGAAAAGCAGATTTATTGTGTTTTCATCTTGGACATCTTTAACTGTTCATCCTGAACTGCTCGGTAGGTAATTTCGCAGACATATTTGAATGCAGCTCAGACGCATTCTGTGTAAACTCATTCTTTGTGAACACATTCTGTGTTGATGAGTGAACAGACATTGAGCAGTCAATCGAGATCAGTATTAACTTTTTTCGGATTGGTACAATGGTATCTGATGGAGATTGCAAGCGGCATCATACACCCGTTTCGGATTCACAGGCTTTTTTCAATTTTACATGAATAGTGAATGAATAATTTAATATTGCGTGGAAGACAATTTGCGGTCTAGTGCAAGTCATTAGATACCTTGACAATTGATCCTTTTATCCCTAACTGGTGATGAATACTCAGTTCTCGTATTTGCATGAAAGTGGTTCGGTGAGCCACCATTCGCTCATCGGTAGGGTTCAATTCTCTCAACCACTTTGGTTCTTTTGTCAGAGACGGGCTTCATGCTTGTGTTTGTGAACGGAATCCTTTCATTTTCCCGTTTTTATGCAACGCTTAAGGTATTCCCGTCTACGTTCTTTGGTTTTGGCTTTTTCAGTCTCCGTAAGTTTAGGCCTTGGCATCGTTTTTTTCTTGCTTCAACTCTAATTTTTGGGACCATGTTAGTCAGTTTAGATCCTCTTTAATTTGGGATATTCTCCTGAATTAGTATTGAAAACGATCCAGTTTGAGCTGTAGGTTAGAATTTCTGATTCTTAATTAAAACAATAAAGACAAAAATATAGTTCAAATGATGAAATTCTCTTTTATTCGCAACTCAAGAAGTATTTATGAGATCTCTCTGGTCCCATATCTCAAAAATAAACTCATCAACGTTTTTATAGCATAACAAAATTAAAAGTGAAAAAAGAATTCCAAAAACATTATAAAATAGCAGCGGTCACCATAGCAACGACGACGCATGCGCACTGTTTACTATTACTCCTGATTATTGTAGTTGAAAAGTGTAAGGACGCCATGAAATCCAAACCGAGATCCATTTTGCTAATGGGTAAAAAGCTTTAAAAATACTTGCAATTTAAATTTAAAATTGCGTTACTAATTATAATTAAATGCATACCAATGAATAAAATGAAATAAAAAATATTCAAAACTATTAATTAGCTACAGAATAAATAAGGAAATTCTGGGCATATTATTCTTCGTAGATAATTATTTATCTTAGGGTATAATTCTCCTTAGATTTCTTTTATACATATATTCCTGTTTCTGCATGAATGAGGCACTTTAGCATTCACAGGGTAACAATAATAAAACTTAATAATTCTGAAGGAAACTTACTAAAGTCTTATTTCTCCTAAATAAATTAGTTCATCACGTAATAATAGCATAGATATATTTTAGTACTACTCGTGTTTAGATCTACATTTAAAATATTAAAAAGCAATTATACAAAATGGTGATGTCACATTTTGTTTGGAAGTGCACGTAAATGGCGACTTTAATTCATTTCAATTAACTATGCAGAATATTTTTAAAAAAATTGGCATATTTTCTGTAAATAACACATATTTATATTTCGTTTTTGTATTTACTTCAAAAACAGACTCTCAATGGCTTAGAGCCTGATGCTCTTCTGAGTGACGACGCTGAAGCAGCTATGACAAGGATGGAAACTTTAAAAGACATTATGGAGGTTAGTACAGAAATGGATATTAGGAGGGGATAACTCCCCATGCTCATTTTACTCGCCAGGCCCCTTTACTGGTCAGCTCATTTACTCGTCTTTGAATAAAAGAATTTCATAATTGTTCTCACAAATTTTTCAGTTTACTAAGAAAGTCATCGAAATCTGGTGAAATATGCAAAAATTTAAATTAACATTAAAGATTCAACTTTGGATCGCTCTCTTGATCGAACTATTGGGACCATTTTTCCCAGTTTGTGGCCTGATATTTTGAAACTAAGGAATCCAAAAGGGTATGTTTATTCAGACAAGGAGCTTTTTTGTGTCTGATTTTGTAGCTTAAAATATTTAATAGAATTCACTGGTTAATTAGCTTGTTTGTGGTCATCCCTTAAAACATGGAAATTGAATCCTAGTATGTGAAGATCTGATTACTAGATAAAAAAGTTATTCATGGTATTCCTTTTTTTCTAATTTGTGCATCTTACATCAATTGCATTAAAGTCATGGCCATGTCAACCTAATTTTACAATTAAGACAAAGAGAGATGGAAGCACTCGGTAAAACATTCTGCAAGAGTATTTTTGGGTCACATATTGATAATTGCATGCTATCACACAAAAGGATGAAAAGGTTGGCATCTGATCTCCTCTTTAATCTTGTTAGACAAGACGTTGTTAGACGGGGCCAGATCACCTCATCGCCATGAACAAAACCGCCACGGCTTCCACATTTGTTTGCTATTTCATACGATATTATTTTATAGTTGTCATTGAGCAGCCCACCCAATTCTCAGTTTATGACTACCAATATTAACTCCATACCCTTATAATTTTGAACCCAATCCAGAAGACAAGAGAACTCCTGGATCAAGTATTGGGAGAAATTTACCTTAGTGGAGGACTTTTACGCATTTGCGTTACATGAAGAGGCAAATTGCGAAAATCTTCAGGGGTTAGCCTGACACCAAGGGGACTCTAACCCATGATTCTTCTAACTGAGGATATTTTTTGTCATTACTGTGGTTGGTGCGATCCAGTTACGAGATTCGTATTCGCAAGCCATAGCTGAGATTTGAACCCGGGAACCTCATTAAGAGACGAGTGCTCTGTCGCCTGTGCCCCCACGCTTTCTCTATGTATCTCATTTTCCAATCACTCTATAATCTGCGAGGGGATTTTATTTCCCCATGTCACCGTGTGAATATAAATTTCACTGCATCTTCCATTAGATGCAAGCTGTCCAATGCAGATCATGATAGTCACGTTCCGTCATCTTTGCCTACTCTCTCAATGACAGCGGCTCACAAAATGAGCATAGTTTTTTTACTGCTCACAAGCAGCTAGCGCCATCTATAGATTTTATTAAACCCTATTCATTACATTTGGTTTGAAAATTTTTCACTCAGATAAAAATAACCTTAAATATAATTTTCTTCTTGAATTTGATTACTTTTTTGATTAAAAAAATTTATTTTTAACTATATTTTTATTTAAATCTTCGTTTTATTTTTGCAGGATGTTGAAACTGATGAAGTTTTTCAAACCGTTGCTAGATCTGTAAGCACTTCTGCAGATCCTAGAGTAAGTGTTATTGTGAAGTAATTTCAAGATCTGTTAGAACATTACTATAGACTGGCCCAATGTCTTTGGATGAATATGAATCTCGTGATTGTGCAGTTAAACAACTTTATCTTTCAAATTAACATTTAAGCTCTTTCAACATTTAATGTGAAAGAAAATTAACCTTTAATTATCTTTCAAATTAGCATTTTACTTTAAGCTCAGCTTAAAAGATGGTGTATTCAGTTTTTTTTATTTTTATATTATTGTTAACTACGCAGCGACGAAAATCATGGCTTTAGCGCCAAGAGTCGCGAATCATTAAAAATGTATCTGATCTTTAATGTGCCTAGTCATTTATAATAGATACGATTGCACATTTCAACGTGATCTGAACGTCGCATGAAGGTTTTACGATAAAAAAATAAATGCTTAGTCGCGAAAAACATGTTTTTTTTTATAGATAGAAAATTGATGAAAGCTACATGTGCGCCATATTTGACATGCTTAAGTTTATGACTGGCATTTAGTGAATTTCATAATGTAATTTTAAAGTTTATACATTGGCAATCAGAAATAAAAATTATACTTTTTCATTGTTTTGGCATCGTAATCTTTTAATTGGTGGAATCTATAAACCACTAAAAGAATCATGTAAAATGTTCGCATCATTTAGTGTGTTTACCTTAGATTTTTAAATTTACTTTCGAAAGAAAAGCTCTCTAAAGATGCTTCTCGATTATTTTTTTTTTACCAAATTCTTACTAAAACTGAATGTCCAAAGACTAAAAAAGCCAATTTTTCTCAAATTTTACGTACATTGACTAATGAACCTAAATGTAGTTTTCTAATTATTGTTATATGTGCGTTATTTTTGTTATTTTTATCATTTTTACATCACATGTTTAAACTTTCTTGTATTTCAGTTGCATGCCTGTGCATGTTATGCATGTTTATCACTGTTTTCGTTTTTAAAACTGTTACCACTTCGAATTTCACTATTGCCTTGCATGACTGGGTCTATCATATCTTTGTTTATCAGTTTTAAAGTTTGTGTTTCTTTAAACATCAGCTATCGAAGCCATTTACTTCCACGTCGAAACAATCTATACCATCTCATCGAAACATTTTATTTCTAAATGCACATTTTCAGTTATATATTTCAAAGCCCAAATGTTCTTTTTTCAGAAAATCAGTGCTGCACTCTTTATGGTAAGATGATCTTTGAAACAAATTGTAACTTTTAAAAGTTATTACTACAGCTAAGTTTTGCTTATTTTTAAATTTATAATTTTTTACAATAATGGAATTACCAAATAGTAGGTTGCGTATTGTATTACAGTAAATGTAAAGATATAAAATGCAAAGAATTCTACTAAATCGCAAGAAATCTTTTTATTTTCCCAACACTTAAACATAATCTACTTTACATAAAAATCTAAAATTCCTGATAAGAAAAATTTATTTCAGAGTAAACTATAGGATTTTAAAAACTAACTAAAGAACTCGTTGCTTAAAAATTGGACTAACTTGCATTGCTTATTAATAATTACTTTTCTTTATTATATATTTGGTAATTAACTAACTGTGGCTAATTAATCACTCAAAAACAAACAGCGATTAATATTTTGAACTAATATAATAACTTATCAGGAAATAACAATAATTTTAAGTCTATTTTTTCTGATATGACTATTTCCCCCATCTAGTTATTCCTTCTAAGCCTTGTCGTTGTGAAGGAATGGGGTTCGGTCCTCAGTGCCAGCTTGCTGCATACCCAGTTTCAGATCAATATATACCAGCTGATCTAGGAAGTAAAGGCTGCTTGTGCGCAATGCTTATAGCATTTAAACACGGAATAAAAGAGCCTTAACCTCCATGACCCTCTGACTACAATGATCTGTTGCAAAAATGCTTTTTTTTCTTAGTTATCACCTTTATACCTTTAAGTGGCGTAAATTTTTAAAAATAATACTCTCAAAACTAATGTTTCTCTTTTTGACAATTCAGAAATTCTTCTGTAACATTTTGTTATTTTTGAACGATTATTATTTTGACTTCACCAAATCGCGTGATATTTAGTGATGTCACGTGATATTAGATACGTGAATACTTGACGCAACTATTCCTTCATTCAGGTGTAATTACAATAATTCCAGGGAGTTTTCTAACTTTTTTTTATCTGATTTCAAAACCGTTTCCACTATATAACGAGATAGTTCAAAATAGTATGCTCACTCTTCAATCAGATTAACTGGGTTCGTTCCTGGTTTATAAATCAAAATTTTTAGTTCTAGTTGTGTTTCGTAATCAATTGCGTTTCATACAATTAGCCTAATAGTTTTTTCGAAATTTGTACTCTCAATTAAAAGAAAATAGTTATTTTAACAATTGGATGCAATGCCTACACTAGACATTTTTCAGGAAGCTCTTTCATCAATAATTGCATGAATTTCTATTAATTATTTCTTACTGTATATAACAACAAATTTTCCCTTACTAAAGCAAATATATTTTTGAAATTTAAAAACATAAATTTACAATACTTAAAACTGAATAAACCTTTGCTTGACTCCTTTATAAAAGTCTTTTATTTCTATTAATTAAAAGTATTTTTCCCAGATTTTTTCTTCAAAAAATATAGTTTTGTGAGTAACTTGTTTAAAGTATTTTACTTGAATTTAATGATTATAGCTTTTTGATTTTATTAATAAGTTGCAAGAGATATGCGGTCTAATCTTCATAACATTACAAGAATTTCCCTGAAACTATAGTTATAATAGGGTCAAGGGAATCATAATACTGTTTCAATTTGCTGATGCAACTGCGCAATAAATTTGAGTGTTTTTCTGGCCTTTAGATTAAACTGAGTGATAATAAATAAATAAAAAGTGCTTGATTCATATATTAAAATTAAAATGGTCCGTCACATTCTGTTTCATTGGAATAAAGGTTACCAACCTTCTAGTGAATTTTCCGATATATCGATTCCGAATGCATACAAAGCCTCGAAACTTTGGGAAGGGGAACAAGGCTTTTGTCGCCAAAATATCTACTAAGTCGCCAAGATCACCAAAATGGTCGTCACATTTATCTGCGTTCCTTTTTTCAATGACGTTATTTCAATCAAAAATATACACGAAACACGTATACATATTTAAATACACGATATTAAGATTCATCTTAAACAAAACTTAAATTCAATTACACACATTATTGTTTACTATTGAAGCATATTTGAACTATATTTTGATTCATATTTGAATCAATTTTGGAGAGAGTATATTTAAACAATGGAAAATAAACCAAGGGAAATTGTCTTTTTCAGGCATCGAACTTATACATAGCCTGATAAGATAAATGTGGCTTGCTGAAAGATTGCTTTATTTTTATTTATCTGCAATAAATATCTTACAATAATTGTTGGAGATAATTAGGAAAATATAAAATGATACGCTGGATTTCGCGAAGTTTGAAATTTGAGAATTTTTCTAAAAAGTGAATACACTGTTCTAATACCTATTATTTTATCAAATTAGTTTCAAAATTTTAAAAAAAATATTAATGAAAAATAATCTTTATCTATGAAACAGCATTAAAATGTTGCGCATACAATTTTAAATATTAGAGTAAATTGTCAGAAATTTTGTAATATATCGTTATATTGTTTAAATTTGCTACAGCCTAAAAAATATCAAATTGAACCATATTATCCTACAAATTATTCTTTCTTAAATATCAAGAAGCAATTCTAAGGTTCAACAAGAGTAAAAATATCGTACAATTGGACACCTTATTATGGTTTCAGCATCACCGCACCATGTTTCAGTTCACGACACTAATAATATGGTTCAACGTTGAAACAATTATTTTCAAGTGTAGTGTAGCTTAGAATATTTGGTTTGAGAAGCTTCAAATTGTAATCTTTTCTTTACTTTTTTAGCCCATAAGTAAACGAATAAGTGTGATGACTACATCTCCAAACCTCTCTGTCCCAGTCGTGGCAAACGGAGATCAAAGAAGGCGCAGAGGAACATGGGCTCAAACATTACATCCTACTGAGGTATCTAATTTTCATTTTGCAATAGTTCATTAAAAGCTGTTGTTTCATATCATGGTTGCTATTTTTTTAAAAAATATTAATAGCTTTTTACTCCATATTTTAATCATTGCTCTATCAATAATTCCGAATAAAGGTAAAACCTTTATTCGGTTAAGATTATCAGTAAACCCTCTACTACTTTTTCTTCCACCACTAGTTCATTCCCGTATTTGAAGCGGCAGTTAATAATCACCTGAATTCCACATAATCCGTGGTTATTTTTATCACTTAAGTACCGTCCTCCCGCGGATAATGAGAAAAGATAAACATCCATTTTAAGTGCATAAACAGTTGATCATTTGAATTGCGGAATCAGTCAAATTAATTAGTTTATTTTCCACCATTTCTCTTTTCACCTCTAGTTAATTATAGTATTTGTTGCCATCGTTATTAGAATTCCATGTAATCTGTGGTTATTTTTAATCTATTTTAGAAGCTGAATTGCATGTAAAAGTAAGACTCGTTTTAAGAGTGTAAACATATTAACTGATTTGATGAATTGCGGATGCAGATGAGTTGATCAGTTAATTTTCTACCATTTTTCCTTTCATCCATAGTTCGTTTTTGTATTTAAAATAGCCATTATTACTCACTAGAATTCTGTATAATCAGTGATTATTTTTGCTATATAAGTACCGTCCTCCTACGGATAGAGAGAAAAGATAAACATCCATTTTAGGTGCATAAACAGTTGATCATTTGAATTGCGGAATCAGTCAAATTAATTAGTTCATTTTCCACCCTTTTTCTCTTTTCACCTCTAGTTAATTTTTGCATTTGTTGCCATCGCTATTAGTCGACTGATTCTTTGTAATCTGTGGTCATTTATAATATATTTTAGATGTCAAATTGCAAGTAAAAGTTAAGGCTCGTTTTAAGGTTTCAAACAGATTTACTGATTAGCGGAATTGCAGAAGTAGATAAGTTGATTAGTTAATTTTCCACCATTCTTCTTTTTACCCATAGTTCACTTCTGCGTTTGAAGTAACCATTATTATTCACCAGAATTCCCTGCAATCCGTGGTTATTTTTGCCATTTTTTGCTTCAAAATTACAAGGCAACTCCGTAGCCTTGTAATTTTGAACACAATCCAGAAGACAAGGGAACTCCTGAGTCATGTATGGGGAGAAATTTGTCTTCGTGGAGGACTTTTTGATGGAACTAACTCGCATTGGCATTACATGGTGACGAAAGCCTCCCTCGGTTTGGCTTACGGCAAGGGGACTCTAACCCATGATCTCAATATATACTGCAATATATTCAGACGACATGAAAGAGTGGTGTTTCGTATTCTACCAAAAGAGCTATTTGAAAAGAGTTATTGTGGCTCATTACTTCATATTGCCTAAGCATTTTCAATTATATTCTGAAGAGTTTTGAAGCCTTTTTTGAAGTCAAACTATATCTTCAATTTCCATTGCAGAAAATATTTCAATTCCCATTGCATTTGATTTTATATTTTAAAATCTAATCGAAAGAAATTCTGAAAATTCTAAAATATTATTTAATTTTATTACGTTTTCAGGACAAACCAGAAGACAAATTAAAGCTTGATCCAGAACTGCAGGATGTGGAACTGAGGCGGCCAAAAACCCTCTCAGTAAGTCCACGCGTACAAAGACCATCCTCCTCAAGAAACAGTGTGGCTGTTCTTCGCCAGTCTTTAATGAATACTAACAATCCTTACACTCTTTGGCCTGCACAAAAACCACGATTTGTCGTTACACCTGTACCCGAAGAACCTGCTGCTCTTTCTACTCCAAGTTCACCGACACGAAGACGAATCAGCAGGTTCTTGCAAGACCCATGCGTTATTCTAAAAGAGACTACTTGTTGAGAGAATCGGAACTAGAAAAAGGTTAAACCCTCTAAATATTGAAGTTTAGAATGTGTTGAACAAGTGATTTAGTGAAATATATGCATGATTACTTCATTACCCATTTTACCATAAGAGATAAATGTGAATCATTCGAGCTGGAATATGATGGACATCATAATGTGTATTGTCTTTCAATAGTCACTAATCACGGTTGACATTTTTAAACATTTTAAATTAGAACTATTATCAATAAAATGAATATGTATGCCTAAATAGGCTTTTTTTTGTTAAATCAATCATTTTGCAAGTAATTATCTTGCTATATTATTGGGTTAATTAAAGAGTTTAATAGAAGAATCTTCTAATTGGCCTTCTTGATGTGTCAAGTGAAGAACTTAGTAGATGAAGGTTCTAAGTGATTCTTCAATGAACACAATAATACCTATTGTGTTAATTAAAGAGTTTAGTAGAAGAAGATTATAAGTGATTCTTTAATTAACACAGTAATACTTATTGCGTTAATTAAATAAGTTATAAGTTACAAATGTTATATAGTTATAAAAGAGGGTTATAAATGACATCTCGGGATGGGGGATTTTATTTTGAGTACACAACATTAATTTATTTAGAAATTTTTTTTTTACTCCGCACATAACAGTACAAGATGGTAATAAGTGACATTCTATGAATGTTTTCGGAATCGAATAAGGATTCCATCTGAATAAGTGATTGACGAGTAGCCTTTGAAAACCTCTCTTTTGAAGGCAAATTAAGACGCTAAGACTGCAAACTTTGCCACCAATCTTTTTAGTGAGGGTCACAGATTTCAATAATTTGGAATTGATTGCGGACAAGAAATAAGGGCCAGACATAATCAACACATAAAGCTAATTTACTCAAATACTATGAAATGTCACTAAGAGATTTCCTCCTCCAGTTCTTCAATTAAACCTTTAAGACTCTCTTTTACCATCAAATTAAGGTGTAATTTAGTGTTTGAATAAAATTAAATAATTATAATTAAAATCCGCAACCTTCTATATTAGGAAATATGACAACAACCTAAAAACATTTACTTTTATTTTGCTATAAAAAACCGCAGTAAATGTTAATTACTTCAGAAATAGTTAAGATTACGATTATCTTAACAAATTAATTAATTTTTTTGTTTAATAATATGAAACTATTGTTTTGAAATATAAAAAACTACTCTGGAATATTAATAATAAGGTCTTTAGTTGTTTTATGCATATGTGGTCAAACTTTAATTAAAAGGAGATTTTGAACTTTTACGTTAGCTTCCGTATTACGTAAGATTTGAAGGAACTGCGCGTGCTCGCGTTCAGTTTAGATGGTACGTCTCTTTACGTTATGTGAGCGTGATTAATGCTACGAAGACAAAGCTACAAGTAAGCTGTTTATAGCTGTTAAAATTTGTGTTCCGCTTAAATCCACCTTCGAACATAAAACTTAGACATTTAAGCAGTTTTTATTTTCAGTGCTACAACGCTAGTTTATAATTCGATTAAAAATTTGAGCACTTCAAAATAAAAAGAAGCCTTAATTACCTTGTTCTGTCCGTCTCTTCCTTATTTTTTTCGACTTTATTTGTAAACAAAGATTTTTAAAGTGTATATTCAGAACGGAGATTATATAACACCGGGAGGTTTTACGCTTCAAAATTACTGGATACATCACATCCCAAATTACACTGACTGAATTACTCCATAAATTTGCTGCAAGAATTTTGTTTTTTAGCTGTTTTCCTGATATAATTTTTGAAAACTTTCTATTTCCTTAAGGACATCCTATATGTTTGAAGCTTGTTGGATGCATAATAATTTAATTAGAATGTTAAAGGTGCATTTTTATTGATTTGTTTTTCGTTTTTTCATTTGTATTGAAACTGTATGATTATGAATGTTATTTCGTGATGTAACTTTAAATTTCATTATTTTCTATTCAAGAATACATTGTTTTCATATTTTGTGCATTTTAAATAAAAGTTTTGTTATTTTTCCCGTTAATTTTGTTATTCATACATCAATGCATGCTAAAAAACGAATACAATCCTAAAACTTTGTATTGTAACATATTAAATTACTCTAAAGACTACTATATTTTAATAGACACAATTGCGTCCAATTTTAAAGCTAAGTTTAAAAATTGCTGGAACTCTCTTAAAATTACTGGTGCTGCTAGTCAAGCTCCAGCTGGTCAAGCTAGCTGGTGCCCACATCAAAAAGAAAGGCTCCATCGAAAAAAAGTTATACAGCCACCATTTTGTTTTGCATCGCTTTTGTTTTGTACTGCTTCTATATTTCCCTAAATGCATACTTACGGCTGTTTTTCTCCAGAAAATCGATTTATTCTATAGTCATTCTGATAATAATTCCTTCTGATAAGAATTAGCGTAATTCATTCTGATAAGAATTAGCGTAATTCATTCTGATAAGAATTAGAGTAATTCATTCTGATAAGAATTAGCGTAATGGTTTCTTTCAATAGCCAATTACGAATATTGCCAACTATTCAAAATAGGGCCAGAGTGACTGAGAAGATAGAGTGTTCGATTCCCACTGAGGTAAATCGATTTAAGCGATAACTGGTTCGATTCGAATGCTGCTCCCGATTCACACAGACCACAATGCAGATGGAAAATATCCCTAGTGGCTAAAGGATCATTGGTTAAAATTCTCTTGCGGTTGTGTTAACCATGGGAGTTTTTACTCTCCATGCAACATGAATGCCTCCACGAAAATGAGTGTGTTCTAAAGTTTGATCTTTGTCTTTTGAGTTGAAATCAAAATTACAAGACTGCGTGGTTAAGCTTTAATACCCTAATCCTAATTCAATCTAATCTAGGTCTTCTGTTCAACGCCGGTAATAAAGTAAAACAGCTCAAAAAATTCCACCTTAACATAAAACATTATTTAGAGCATATTAAGAAGAAATAAATTTAATGTGTACTGAGCTTTGATTACGAAACAAAGAATTACTTTCAACCAAGTTTCACAATTAGTTATACAGTTCGTTAACAGATGGTGGTGTTACTGGGAAAAATTTAGAAACAGTGTTTACAAAATAACCACAACTTTGAACGACAACGTGGTGCTTTGTGCGTACAAAATTTACAACTGTCCGTTCAAATAATTCAGTCTGACTTGACATTTGGCAGAAAGCTCTATTTTATAGTTTTTTCCCGCTAACAGCGCCATCTGTGGGCTAACTTTATTGCTTACTTTGAAACTTCATAAAAATAAAAATGCGTTAGATACCTAATCAGAGCATAGTAAATCATACATTTATATATCCTTCCGCTTTTCCAATGTTGATTTTTCAAGTTGATCTCTACACTCGATATTATCTCTTGCTTAATTACTTATTCTTTTTCGTGCTCCATGTTTTACAAAAATAAATACTTAGATTTTATAGAGAGATAAACTAAACATAATATTTAGCATAAACTTTATTTCTTGTTTATTACAGAATACCCAATAAATAAACATAATTGGGAAATTGCACGGTAATTACATAAAAGACTAACGCAACAACAATGCATACAAAATAGAGAATGATTTGAATTACATGATGAACATGGATATGCGCATAATATCACAAATGATAATTACTAACAATGTGAGTTAAGTAACAATGAAATCTACCGATGTTAATTTTTACTGAAAAAAAAATTTCGTAGATATCATAGAAACACAGAAACAGAATATTAAGACACTAAAATGAAAAAAATGAACCTTTATAAATTAGCTTGTATATTTAGGTTATATAGAATAGACTAGAGAATTTATTTAAGCTGATTATAATAAACTATCAGTGGCAGTTTACTATTGATAAATAACAAGTTTTCTGAGTGAATTTTTCAAAGTTGCACCGCGGAACAAAGTGTAATAATTTAATACAGCACTATTTATAAATATTCATTTTTATTGCATACCATGAAATTAGTTCAAAATAATACCATATAACGGGATAAAAGTAAACAGTTGAAAAAATAATTCTTAGATAAATAGTTACAGAAAAATGAAGCAAGATATTTTCAAAAAAATTATTTTAAACGCATGATTAGCGTTTTTTTTCTACTTAATATACTTTTTTTTCTATATAAAAATATTATTAATAAATTACTAATTAATTAATATTTTTTTAATTATAACGTATATGGCCTAATATTTCCATGTCAATGTTTTAAACAAGTATTATTTTTAATGGGAATATAGTACATGTAGTTTCTATGTATAAGATAAATTTAAACATTAACATTTTGCAATTNTAATTAATATTTTTTTTAATTATACCGTATATGGCCTAATATTTCCATGTCAATGTTTTAAACAAGTATTATTTTTAATGGAAATATAGTACATGTAGTTTCTATGTATAAGATAAATTTAAACATTAACATTTTGCAATGTAGGTAATAATTCTTAGGGCAAAATGTAGACAGCAATTAAAAAAATGGCTCATTTTATTAATCTCTTCACAATTTAATAACTTCGCAATTAAATCTTTTCACAATTCAATAACTTCGCAATTAAATCTTTTCACAATTCAATAACATATTCTACGCATATAATCTGGATGTAATATTTGGAGTGAAAAACTATTTTATTTAATTTTTTTTGCCCCAAAATTGCAATGATTCACATGATTTCACATATAACGATATTCTAAATAATGTTTTTCTTTAGATATTTGTGATAGCACTAGACTTTTATCACGGTTATTGCTATTAAATGGTAAATTACTTTTTCAGTTTAGTAAGCAATAATTATTTTGGTGAAACTTTAAAATTTTGAAGGCAAATAATCATATTCTTTATTACAATTAAATTTACGTAAGCAAGATAAAATAAAAATTGAAATATCCTACTACTCTCAATAGCATTGCAAAAAGTATCAATATCATTCATGTTATCGTATTCTAAATTATTTTATGTTTTATTTATGATAGTAATAGACTTAGTCATGGTTATTGTTAGCATTATTGCTACTAGTGCAATTTAACGACCAATAAATATTATACTGAAAATTATAATTAATTTAGAATAAAATTTACTTACCAAACATCACTAACAGGTAACAACAGCAGTTACAAAAATTAAGCTTCTAATGCTTAATTGTATTGCGAGGAAACCTCAAGGAAATTCATGTTATAAAATGATATTCTAAATGATAGTTTGCTTTAAATATTTGTGATAGCACTAGACTTGGTCATGGTTATTGCTAATGAATTGTAAATAAAGTTGCGATTTACTACATTGGAAAATTTAAATTATCGAGTTTAATTTAAAAAAAATTACTTAAACAAATCGCTTACGAGTAATCCAACTACTCTTGATAGTCTTGCAAAGAAGCCTTAAACATTTCGATTCTTTTTGTGAGTACTCATGGTTATTGTTAATGAATTGTAAGCAACCATTGCAAATTACTACATTGAAAAATCAAAATTTACACGGCAAATTATCTAGTGGTTAATTTAAAATAAAATTTACTTAAACAAATCACTTGCAAGTAATCCTACTACTCTTGATGGTGTTGCAAAGAATCATTAATAAAACAAGTGTAAATTTCGAATCTTTTTATGAGTACTCATGGTTATTGCTACTGAATTGTAAACGACAATTGCAAATTACTACATTGAAAAATCAAAATTTGCACGGCAAATTATCTAGTGGTTAATTTAAAATAAAATTTATTTAAACAAATCACTTACAAGTAATCCTACTGCTTTTGATAGTGTTGCAAAGAAGCATCAATAAATCGGGTGTAAATTTTGAATATTTTTTTAATGAAATATGTACTTCAATTTCCGACAAAATGATATGACTAAATAATACAAAATCACAGTACTTGTTCGTTAGAATGCTCGACATTCTTACTTTACAAAATTGGCCTCATTATTTCGTCATATTTGTTAATATCGAAACAATGAGATAGACATGCATCAGTGATTCAAAAAATGCCGAAAAGCAGATTCAAAAAAAGAAAAAAAAAAGTCGTCTTCTTCACAAATGGTCTCTGGTAGTCTCACATAGCAGTAGTCTCTGTCTTGTCCCCGGAGGATTGCTTCTGTAGGGATGGAGCATGGGTTCTTTGGCTCACTTGGGCAGGAAAGCAACTTTTCCTTCTTGGACCTCTGGGACCTCTTATATTGGGAAGGGGGGTAACGCCGTCCCCGGTAACCGGGGATACATTAAACCTGGTCATTTCTTGAATGCGAGTCCTGGACGGCCACATGGAATAGGGGTTTTCGGGATTTTGGAGAGGTTTGTTATAGACAAGGCTCTTTCTCGGAATGGGGGTTCTTTTATCTTCGCCTTCGTCTTCAGCCTGTGGTAAAAAGGTTTTTTTTTTTCAAGATTATTCGTTTTCCTCCTAGATGCAAAACGAAAGCCAGTTCAGTACACAGATCCCAGCAAAGCAAAAGCAAACAAAAGCAAATAGGGTTGCAAAAGCAAAGTGTTGTAAGCTGATTGAAGCTGAATAAGAGAATTATGTGCATGATGTGGAAAAAAACCGCAGGACAATTTCAGTTTTTGATATTTTCTTTTAGAGTTTTGATTAGCTTTTAATATGATTTTGAACTTAAGTTTGTTTTCAATTCTGTGTAGAAAACGCTTAAGTGTTATTTCCCCAATGTTTATGCATTTTGTTTTCGATAATGGATCGTTTTTGTTTGATTGGTTTGGATTGTTCCAATTTAGCTGAATTTTAAAGTATTATCAGTTATTTACGGTTATGTCTAATTTTAATAAGGTACCATGGAAAAGTATCGTAATCGATACACATCTTTTTAAATTTAATGTGACTTGTTTTATGTTACAAATGGCAATGTGTCACCCCTATTTTTGTATACGCTTTAAGATTGGTTGAAAATCATCGCAACGTATCGTAAAAATGGCTCTGAATTTTGACAATATTCAAATTGTTTGTACCATCCGTAACTGCTTACTTACATAACTATGAAAAAATATCATAAGTATTTAATACTAATAACATTATTAATTGTTTATCATTTAGTCATGATATTAATTAATTTAAATGAGCTTTAAATTAATTATTTCATTCAGTAGTCATGTCTGGGAACCTGTATCGAACAATAGTTTGTTCATAAATTAATGAATGCTCCCTAATTTTTCTTAAGTTTTTGAAAATTGCAATATTGAAGCAAAAGGAAAAAAAAACTCTCTCCAAAATATTTATTATGAAATACGTAAATGTTACAGATTAACGTTCAAGGTGATATATTTTTTTCCCTGATTCCCAAGCTTTTGAATAAAGGAAATTGGGAAAAGGAAGTTGAATATTTGCTCTCCTAAGCCTCCCTGAAATTAAAAAACATTCCAGAGAGCATTTTTTTAGAAACTAAAAAAAATTATCAAAAGCCGAAAAGGTCCATCAGTTACTTCTTGTCCATTTCCTGTATGACTGAAGCAGCAGAAAAATAGGATATTGCTTTAGAAAGCATAAGAAAACAACAAAATAAATAGCAAATGCAGATATTTTAAAGATGATTCTTCAAAAAAAAATTTTCTTTCCTAGAAACTTTTTTACTTTTGTAAACAGACATTAGATTGAAAAAAAGAGACGCTGAATTTGGCAACATTGATTGCATGAGTGCAATTTCTGCAGAAGCAAAGAAAAAAAAACACTAAGTGCTAAGAGAAAAAGTAACATGCCATTTTACTCAACCTGCAATGACATATAAGATAGCGCTAAGAAAATTGAAAAATCCCAAGCAATATTTTGGCAAAGTAATAAGATATTTTAGCGTTGATGCATTTTATCAATAATTGAGCATGATATATTTTAAGAATTGTTGCAATATGAATGTTTCCTTTTAATTTCAAAATCAAGTATCCTCACCATTAAGTTTCGTCCATCACTTTTACCTTCCACTGGCGACCTGTTTAGTTGATCGAGCATCTTGAGATTGTCTTGATTCAATAACATGTAACCGATTTAGCTCAAATTTCGTAGTTCGTAATATAACTACATACTCAAGATGATTTAAAAATTTATGTACCTTAAAATTAAATTAACCAATTATTAATTAAAATAATAAATAATCATGAAAATTTATTGTTTGCATGGAATTATCTTCGGATTTACGAACTTTATAATTGAGTGCAAAAATTTTTAAATTTAAATTAAAAAGTTCGCTAGATATGGCGAAATAATTAAAACTTTCGAACACTCTCCTGATCAAACTTGCCTGATTGAGGGTCAGGAATTCAAATCTGGCATAATATAGGTATATTTATTCAGATAAAGTGCGATTTTTTGCTTGATTTCGTAACATCAAGGAATTGTCTGCACTTATTAATTAGCATTTTTTAGAACACCCCTTTATACCGTTAAGATAGAGTTCTAGTTCGATGGTAAATCCGATAATAAGTCTTCCGTGCAAAATTTGATCGTAAGGAATTCGTCTATTTTTTGCGCACTGTATAGTGAGAGAATAACAAAAAATGTTATAATATTCAAAAATGCTACAGATAAAATCAGAATCGTTCAAACAAGTATTTAAAAATACTTGGTGAACAAATATGTTCCGAAATTTTCAATGACGCCTAAAACGACAACTCGTCTGTAAATAATGACCTCATAAATGTATGTTTAATTTCAAACCAACCTATCTAATTTTGATTGGATCTTCACTTTCAAGGATTCAATCTCTATGGTTTGTGGGGTTGACCTCAAATATGCTAATTAATTAGTGCAGACGATATTTTAAATTAAGAAATCAGACACAAAAAAAGTACTTTCTCTGAATAAACATTTTTTCTTTCAACGGACTCAGATTTCTGTCCCGCAATATATAGGGGGGAATCGCTATCTGGGAAATATGGTGCCCAAAGGTTACTCAGGAGAGCGAACCAAAGTTTGGATCCTTAAATGCTAATTTTTTATTTTGCGTATTTCGTCACATATCGAGAACTTTTTACGCGAATTGAAAAATTTTTGCTCACAATTGTAAAAGTTGTTTTTCCAAAGAAAAAATTTTAGTAAATGCTTATTATTTTTCCTTATTTTATTCAAAAATAGTCAAAAAAAATTTAAACTGGAAGGTATACAATTTTTTGCATCATTTTAGAAAGATAATTTTTCATGGCAGAATACAAAATTAGAGTGAAATTGATAGAATAGTTTCTGAAAAATCGAATTTTCAAAATACGACTTTTTTGAAATTCGTTTTCTCAGGAAATATTCCACCGATTTCCCTCAAAATTCCTTAAAAATAATGTTGAAAAAAATTATACCTTACAATTCAAAATTATTCGACTAATATTAAATAAAATAATACGAAATCATAAATATTTACTAAAAGTTATTTTTTGCACAATCGTTGGATAAATGGAATATAAGCAAATTTTTTTTCAATTCGGTTAAAAAATTCTCCACATATCGATCTCGAGATATGAAGTACGATATGCTCTATACCACATCTCGAGATATGAAGTACGCAAAACGAAAGTCAACATTGGACCGCTCTCCTGACTAAACTATTGAGACCATCTTTCCCAGATTGCGGCTACCCCCTTTATTTTGGTGACCAGAAATCAGAATCCTTCGAAGAAAAAGGTAAGTCTATTCAGAAAAAGTACGTTTTTGTGTCTGATTTCTTAACTTAAATTATCATCTGCACTAATTAATTAATTAGCATATTTGTGGTGGTCACTTTGAACCAATAAGATTGAGTCATAGAACGTCAAGATCCGAACAGTAGGTGAAAAGTTATTCAAGGTAATCCGTCTTTTATTTTGCACACTGTACATCATAAAAATACTTTTTTGTATACTTAAATTCTGGGTAGTTACTTGAAATAAATAAAAAGAAACATTCAAATTTGTACGAACCCAATAGCAACTTGAAATTTGAGGCATGGATGATACAACAATATTCTGTGTTTTTCTTATAAAAATTTAAAAATGCAGATTGATCTATATATTTAACTATTATTCTATTTGATAGATCTTTATTAATAATAGGGATTAATCTACAAAAATGGCAACTCAAATGTGAAAAAATATATTATTGGAAATATGGTATAGGAAATGCATTAACTTTTCATTTATTAAAAAAAAGCATATTGTTGTTCAATTTTTCTAAAAAATCCCGGGGAAAAATTCGAGGCAATATTTCATTTCAGTGCTTAAAGATGTGGTTAAGATGACTTGAAGCTAAAATCAATGAGTGATAACAAATTCTATTAAGATAAAAACTGAAGGAATTTTTTAAAATCTTAATACTACTGAATCTTTTTTTTAATCTAAACTAAATGAACTAGTAATTCATTTAAAAAATCACAATAACTTTTAATATTCGATTATTAGATTATTTTAATTTTTGAACCTCACGCAAAACTCTTATTTTCTCACATAATTTTCATGGACTGAAATAAATTCTAAACCAGCAAAACTACTATTTTGCACTTATACAATATATATTTTATTTGATGAAACTACATCTCAAAACTTTGATCAACTATACTTTTAAATGCAGCTGAACAACATCGTTTCACCTTTTTTTTAAGAAAAAGTATCTAGATTTTATTTCGAAACATATTCGTTCTGTGTGTAAGTCGACCCCCTATTTTTGATTA
Organism: Parasteatoda tepidariorum; assembly: GCF_043381705.1. Taxonomy (NCBI): domain Eukaryota; kingdom Metazoa; phylum Arthropoda; class Arachnida; order Araneae; family Theridiidae; genus Parasteatoda; species Parasteatoda tepidariorum. The sequence continues at coordinate 76,496,973 of NC_092207.1, read as the reverse complement.
CAAAGACAAATTTTTAGCATGTGGAGTGAATGAACTGACCGCTGGGAAAACCATTCATAGAAATTTCTAAAATTTAGAAACATAAAAAAATTTGCAAGTCTACAAAATTTTCTGAAATATTTCTAATTGTTCTCTCTGGATATAGTACATTTGCTTTCAAACAAATATGCATTAACAAATTCTGTGAGGTGTGTGATAATACTGATAAGGTTATTGGATCTGACACAAATGATCTTCTGTTATCTAAATTTGTAGCTTTAAGGTATGTTATTAATATTTTCATAGCGTTATCCCTTTTCAAATGCGATTGACTATATTATCTTAAATTCCACAATATTTTCTTCTGAACATAATATAAAGTATCGTTTCCTTTTTTTAAAAAATGCAAGGGTAATAAAGGTATAAAGGAAAAAAAACAAACAAAGGTATCTTGCGTAACTAGTCGTTTGTTTTTGGAGCGTTCTTTTAGGAAGTGCCTTAAAAAAAATTCATCAGAACGTCAAGGAACACCCGGGTCTGTTGAGCTTCTAAAGAAGCGGAGAAACGATGTGCAATTTGAAATTAAGAGGGATGTTTACTAACTAATAAAATATTAAGTTAGTGACACTGAAAATCATGTAAATTTTTTACAAAATAACAAATGATGTTCGTATTAAGAAACTAAGCTTGCAACTTTAAATTCATTAAACTGGGAACACATTTCAAGTGATAAATCTCAGGTATTACTATACTAAAGTAAGTATACAACCATGAAGAAAAACTACAACAATTACCATTAAAAAAATGGAAGAACGCTAAGAGCGTTCTTCCAAAGGCGTTTTTTGAATACTGAGTTGCCGTTTTTGTGAGATGGTCTACATTACAGAAGCTTTTACCACTGCATCCATTAGACTTGGTAATCTGCTCTGTCTTCGTTTCTTCATCTGGCTAGCCCTCATGCCACCGGGTGCTAAACTAGCTCTTCTAAGTGGACCTGCTGCGTCACCTAACGTCATTCCTGGAGCAATACTCAGTCTTCTAGTTACACTCTATACCAAAGAAACGTTTTAGATTAAAAACAACATCAATAAGTAGAGTATGAAAATGAAAGTAAAGCCTTTCCCCAACAGCCCATTGTGGGCCAGGTGGGTCATGGAGGCGAAGACTCCACACTTTGGCATGATTATGACAGTTTTTTTTTTTTAATATTTATTTCCAGCATGCTCCATAACAAGAGTTACAATACATCCATTGAAGAATAAGAATAACAAATTTAGATCAAAAATACACCGATCAAAAATACAATACATAATGAAACACAAATATAAAATATAAAAGCAGACAAGTAAAATCAAAAAGAAAGAAAAGGAATATTATGAACAAACTTTGTGGCAGTGTAGTCATCAATGGACACAGTCCTCCTTTACTTCCCAGACCAGCTGGAACTCATCGATATGAAGCTGGGTGGGTTTCAAGCCTCCACTGGGGATCGAACCCCAGTTCTTCATATAAATTTAAATTAAATAATTAAAAAAGAAGATTATCTACTTACATCAGCAGCAGGTGCTGGAACATTCATAGATATAGATCGGAATACTTCATCATCTGCCGCATCCTGAAACAGTGCAGTTCAAATTATGTAATTGCACCAATTTGGAATAATTTTCTTCGTTTATTTTTCATATAATTATGAAAATATTATTTTGCAATTCATGTAAAAAAAGTGTACATTCTGAACAACTTTTGATCAAATTTAGGAATTTAGACGTACTAAGAGTCAATATTAATGGTAAGGGGATCTAATCTTATCTATGCTAATTATTTAGAATAGACGGCATTTCAAGTTAAGAAATCAAATACAAAAACGAATTTTCTTTGAATAAAAATACCATTTTTTTCGACAGATTTGAACGAAGTTATCAAATTTTTAAGTTGTTTACTTGAAATTTTATGTTTTAGAAACTAGTTTACCCATTTCATTCAAATTTCGAATATTTTCATGTAAAGTTATATACTTTAAAATGATGGAGAAATTTGAGGCTAGTTATTGTTCAATTTTTTTTACAATTACTACCTAAAATAATAAAACATAATAAATAATTATTAAATTTTTTTTACGGGGAACTATCTTAGGATAAACGAATTTTATAACTATGCAATCTATTCGTTTAAAAAGTTCTCCGGTTATAAAGAAGTATGCAAAATGTGAAATTATCATTAAAGGGTCCCGACTTCTGACTTCTTTGACTATCGGGACCATATTTTTCGGATTTTGATAACTCCTATATTTTGAGGGTCAAAAACCCAAATCCGTCTCAAAATTTTTTTTTTATTCCGTAATTTAAAATGTCGTCTTCATTAATTAATAAACAAATTTAAAGTCGGGCACACGAATCTGATCATTAAGATTGAGTAAATGAAAACCCGATCTTTCAGATCCTCAGAACGTTCAATTTTTTACTCTTATGGTGTATTTCAATAATGGGAAAAATAAATATTAATACATAATGTGAGTTTGTTTAGTTACTTGGCTCTCAAAGTAAAAAAAAAAATTGTTTTTGAAATGAGGAAATATCGAGAAATTAATTGGTGATCGCATTTATTAAAGGTTTTTAAAACATAAAAAAATCGTTGTTAAAATGTTTAAAAGTAACTTACCTCAACAATATCCATCAACGTTTGTAGTTTTGTAAGGCGACTTTCTTCTGAATCATCATTCAATGTGTTTGGATCAATTCCATTCAAATTCTAAACCGATGAAAAAGCATACATAAAATTAGTTCATTAGTAAAAAAAAACTGAATTATACTATTAAATTATGAAATTAAAGTAAAAAAAGTAAATTAAAAAACTAAATTATAATTTTAAATTATAAAATTGAAATTTTATTTTAAATCATAAAATTAAGTCATAATTATAAAAGTAGGAATTATAAAATATGAATAAATTATAATTCTAAATTAAAAAATTACATTAGAATTTTAAAATATAAAATAAGGTTATAATTACAAAAATTTCAATTATAAAATTAAATTATAATTTTAAAATATAAAATTAAGTTATAGTTACAAAAGGTTCAATTATAAAATTAAATTATAATTTTAAAATATAAAATTAAATTATAAAAGTTTCATTTATAAAATTAAATTATAATGTTAAATTACAAAAGTAAATTGCAATTAGAATTACAAATAAGTATTAAAAAAAATTCTGAATTAACTTATAACATTTAATTTTAAAAATTTAATTACAAATAATAATAATTTTTTATAAAACAAACATAACATTAATAAAATAACAATTTTAATAAAATTCTAAATAAAATTATAAAATAAATTATAATTAATATATATAAATTTTGAAAAAAAATTAGTTTATTAACCATAAAATGAACAATCAAATCACTATTCACAAATTAAGCAATAATTTTAACCTAGAATGATATAAAATGCTTTTAAATTATTTTTTTTAAATTTTGAGTGCATTCAAGAATTAATTTAATTTTTTTATCAGTTTTGAAGAGCTTTTATTTTTTATATCAGAAATAAAATAAAAAATATATAAAATAAAAAATATATAAAATAAATAGTATATAAAGTAAAGAATATATGAAATAAATAGTATATAAAATAAATAATACATAAAACAAATAATATTTAAATAAATAATTTGTAAAATAAATAATATGTAAAATAAATAATATATAAAATAAGTAATACATAAAATAATTCATACATAAAATAAATAAGATGTAGAATAAATAATATATTTTTCTACTTATTCATTTTAGAGCTGAATTAAATGACAGAAGTAACATTAATATTCGCCTTTTTTCTTAAATTATGGTCTATAAGTATTCGTATTATTGCTTGATCCTGTAATATGAACATATAAATTTTTGACAAAATAATTTAAATTTTTTTACTCACCGCCCATTCTTGCAAAAATTGTTTCCCAAGATCTTCACCTTCATTTTCACCTAAAGTTTTATTGTAATCTCTGGCAACCTAAAACAGGTTTAAAATACAAATATCAAATATACGACAAGGAAATTAATAAATTTAACTATAATTTTAAAAACCAATATTGCCGATAAATAAATAACATACGAGCGGGATAATTACGAAAAAATGGTTTTATTACCAGAATTATGTTTTTTCTTCTTCCAGAAATGTCTTTACGATAGTTTTACCAGGATTTTTTTCTCTTCGTGCATAAAAAATAAATTTGGTTCAAATTTTGTTGCAACCTAAATTAATGTTACTAAATGTGAACCACGTATCAACTGATGTTAAGTTAATATAAAAGTGAAATGTCTTTTCAGAAGTACTATAATGTGGTTTCTTAAAATCATATTAAAAGCTGCAGCAAATTAAAACTATATATATATATATA
>NC_092207.1:76395450-76492524 GCF_043381705.1 Parasteatoda tepidariorum | reverse complement strand
ATAGTTTTCTCTTTTTATTTGTCCTATATATATATATATATATATATATTTCAACACGTTCTGAAATTTTTCAACAGCGCACCTATAACAAAATTTAAAGGAAACAAAAAATTTTAAAACCATATTAATCATGATTAACCCTCACTGTTAGAAATTTTATTCCAAAATTATGGTAAAATAACCGGCGGCAGGTTGTAACCATACAGCAACAACCGTAAAGTTTACGATAAGGAACATTTTTTACCTCTACGGTTTTAAAACCATTTACAACCAATATGGTTATAAAACCATGAATGCAAAATTAGGCTGTTTTTTAACCATTTGCAAGTAACATGGTTTCAAAACGGTAAAAAAGAAATTCAACTGGTCATTGGAGATAGTTCATCATCTTTATTGTGCTGCCATTTATGCGTGGATGAGAGTTTTGTATTTAATACCCCAGGTTCACAAATCGGGGAGTGCAGGACACTGTTCATGTGTTAAAGGGAATTTTCGAAAAGGGTTTTCCGAAAAATTTCTAACAATACACGTCAGGTGGAATATTTTCTTGATTTGGACTGGTTACTGGATTTAGGTGGGTGCCAGGATATTTTTGATCAGATAGTGTATTATATATGAAGGCAGACAAAGAAATATGAAAGAAAATAGTTTTTTTAATATTTTAATATTAAGTAACAACATTTAGACTCTTATCAAGTGGTAAAAAATTTATGAGATAATAGGCATGCATGTGGTGACACACATGAAGTTATTACAAATTTATGATTGGGAAGTGAATTTGATTTGGATAATTGAACTGGTTCAGATAATTGAACTTTTTATTATTTGTGACATCTTATATCAAAATTGATTGGAGTTGATTAAACAAATTGTGGGGAAATATAAATTTCAAAATACACATACCTTCACATCGTGCTTCCAGAAACGGGAAACAGCTTGATCTGCAGTATTTGGTGCTACTTCTTTGATCTGTAAGAGAAAGAAAGTTTGAAAAAAGCAATAAATTTCAGCGACCAAATTATCTAACTTAAATTTAGCATGCAGAATACAAAATACTTCTTGAAATACCAAGAAAGAATTTGACGCCGAAATGTAATTCCTATTATTAAGTATACCTACGTTTCACATTTAACAGCCGACTCAATTCTGACTTTACACTGTTAGAATTTTCATTCTAAAATAATGGTAAAATAGCCGGCAGCTTTCTGTCCATCCAATTAACAGTAAAGTTTACGGTAAAGAACATTTTTTACTATGGTTTTGAAACCGTATACAACTAATATAGTACAGTATAGCAACCATGAATAAAAAACAGTATAGTTTTTTATACGTGGTTTTTCAACCATTTTCAAGTAGTGGACATTAGACTGGACATTAGATAGTAGTTACAACACCAGGCTACGGTTACAAAAGTCCTGGGTTCGAGTCTCAGCCGTCACTTAGGAGCATTAATCTCTCACATTGTCCCTCATTGCATGGTTCACTGTGATTCGACAAACAATCACTGTTAAACAACGTGAAGGTCTAAACTGAAGATAACTTTCACGAACAAAATGTTAATTTACGGCCGGTGGTCACTTTTATGTGAAAAAATATTCACGAACAGTCCTGTATTTTTATGACCATTCCAGCTTTACGGCCCGTGACTAGAACATAACACTTTTTACCGGTCTTTGCCTGCAAACCAGTGGTGAAACGTTTTACAGTATAGGAAGTAATAAGAAGTGTTTACCTTTAAGATGATCAAAGCGGCGATGACAATACAAATGATGTTAAGTATGGTGAGTAAGAAGCTGACAATTCCTAAAACAGCACATTCTTTATCCATGAGGGGAAAATACTGTGGGGTGTACGTATCTGGAGGCAGTAAGGCTGGCTTCACAGTATGGTTATAAATGTCATACACCTTGAATAGAAATCAATGCATTCACCATGTTATCAAAAGTAAAACAATATAAGTAAGCAATTTTTATTAAATTGTTTCATGCTTTAAAGTCATGAAATGCAAATTACTCATTGCAGATTGCAATGGTTGAATATGGTTTGAGCCTCAGAAATATCAGCTTAAGAATGATTCATAATATTGGTACTTCGAACCATTATATGGTAGACATTTTCTGCAACCTTATTAAGATGCTTAATTGCACCATAATTCCATTTAAATAGGACCATTTTATTAAGAAAAAATTTCATGATTTTTAAACTTTTGATATTTTTTTTCTCCTTCCTGTTAGCGTACATTTCGCTTTGTGATAACAATAATCATCGGGACAAATCTGTGAACTCTTTTTATCATATTAAAAAATTTCTGATGGTTAGTTATGCGAAAAATCAAAAATATTGATAACAGCAATAATTTCAAACAGTATCTTTTATACAAGTATAATAGAGTGAACGATGATGGTAAGCATTTTGGTACTTTGGTACTTCTTATTAAATTGCTTTTTAAGTGTCTAGATTTATTAGATACGTCATATTGATGGTAAAAAATACATTAAAGCTCTATCTTCAGTAGAAAATACATCATTAGAGATTCAAATAATATGTAAGCCCAAAAAAACATCATTAATAATAAGAAAAAACTTTAAAGTTTTGTTAATGTCTATAATATGACTAAAATAACAGTAAAAAATGCCTTACTAAAAACTTTTCATTTTTTAGCACCTTAAGTAATAAGAATAACGTATGTTTCTTAAAATTATAGAATAATATCCAAAATGCATTGAGAAATCCAATTGAAATACAAATATTCATCAAATTAAAATACAAAAATCCACTTAAGTTAAAATACAAACTATTCAACGCTCCGTTTCATTTTCTTAATACTTTATAGATTTTCTTTTATTAGTGAATTAACTAATGAACCGTTTTTTTTCCTATTTTAATAGATTTTCCAACATAGCAGGCAATGCAGAAGTTTTGTTAAAGAAAATTACTTCTTTGGAACCTCTCTCACTTAACAAAAAGTGCTTTTAAAATCACATGAATCATTTTTATTCAATTCCAAAAACATCGAATTCCATTTTCTAAAACCAATATTTAAATCTTGCATACCAGTTTCGAACATATCTCACAAATATCTGAAATATCGCCGAAGAAACGCTTCAAATACGAAAGAACATTGTAGTAGCATTTTCATCATTTAAAACATTTGATAAGACAGAATATTTATAATTCTCTAAAAATACTTTTGCTATATTAACGAAACATTTTTTGATTAAAATTTAAGCAAACATTATAGAATTATTAAACTGCTTTATAAATGCTATAAAATGTAGTTTAATTGAGAAATCAGGCTCTTGGTAAGTCGTAGATTAATTGGGAAATCAGGCTTTTTCCAAACTGCGAATGTCATTTGTTAGGCTAATTACAGTGATCCTTATCAGCGAAGAGATATCGGCAATTTTAAAAGAGCCAGTTTTTTCACTTCGCTTACTAAACGTATACACTTTTTAATAGATTTTCTGTGCGTCTAATTCACATATTCAATTAAAATAAATGCTAATTATATTAAAATAAACGTAGTGGAAAAAATAACAATTAAAATAATATTTAAAGAATGTACTTACAACCAACGTATTCTGGTATAAGCTCCTTACAGTTTTTATGGCACCTAATCCCCATAATATACCCTAAAATAGCATATATAAGATATGTTAATATTAATAATAATATTAATAAGATATGTTAATATTAATAAGATATTAATATTAGTATAATATTAATAAGATATATAAATAAGATGTGTTATCATTTATTTTAAGGTAAATGTTAAAATAATCAACTCCAATTTTAAATTCCTCAACAAAAAATTTTTTTTAATTTTTTTTTAAATAAGAATGTTTTATAATTTTTAAAAAAAGATATTCACCGCCTTGATTGTATATAAAAAAGAAACATTTTTTGTCATCCTTAAAAAAAAAGTCAATAGCATTGTTCATGAAAAGAATTACGACTTATAAGCCTCGGTCAAACTGGAGAACAGAGCACATTTTAGCGAAGATCAATTCAGGGTTACGGTGGGATTCAAGCCCGCTACCTTCACGCTGACAAAGCATTTGGTGGATCTATAAGACCACTCGGCCAGAGAGACCCAACATTGTTCGAAATTAAACTACCAAGCGCTTTTTCTTTACATTTATTTAAAACATTATATCAGTGATGTTTACTAGCTTACAGATCAGATTTATCAAAAATTAAATTTATTAAAATTAATAATTTGAAAACGATCTGATTCCACGTGATTATTTCGTTCATACTTACACTTTTGGAACGTTTTCTGCTATCCTAAATAATAAAAATCAAAGTTAAGTTAAATATGTAAAAAAAAAAAAAATTACGTTATTAAAAGTGTAAATTCATCGGGGGATTGCTTGATTATAATAAGTTTAGACTATCATGCATTCTCCACTACCGATAATCAATAACATTATTGGTGACGAATGAAACTGGAGTATGGTTTATTTCTATTTTGATGAACTCATCATCAAAAACGTGTTTTACTTAATCATCTAATAACGTAAAGTCACCGAAAAATACAAATATTAAGAACATTTAAACGAAAATAGGATTATTTCAACTGATTTCATAGTGTCGACTTTATAGTTTTTAGTTAATTAATATCGATACATAAATTCCAGACCTTTCCTTCACTCCGTACGAAGAACGGGTATTCAGCCAGATTAAAATAACTTGATATTTGATATAAAGAAATGTCTTACACAGTTGACTGTTGGTGGCAGAAGTGAGGCTGAGATTGCGACCCCTACTAAAGAAGATCCATTTCCTCCTAGAACCGACATAGCAACTCCAGCTCCTGAAGGAAGTGCAATCAAGCAGCCAGCCCACAAACTCCTCAACGCACCTCTGAAAAAAGAATTTGAAACATTGAATATTAGTTTGATGCAATCTGCCCTAAACTTGACTGCCAAGAAACTAAAACAAAAAACTTTTTATGCAAAGAATAAAAATTCTTGGAGTCAATTCGTGCGGCAGGCGAATACATTTTCGCACAAATGTCTTGTTTTCTGCTCGAAAATTTTCCGACAGATGGTGCAGCGAGTCCCTTCGACATTTTCTTGCGTTTCATTTTTAAGCATGCAAATTTCTTCTTCAGATTACGATATGCGAATAAGATGTGGTGACTGGTTTTTGTTTCAGTATGATTAATTAGTTCTTGTATATTTGGTGTTGATTGTGCCTTGTGTTATATGTGTTCTTTTAATTACTTAAGTGAAACAGTTTCCCTGTATTTTTAAAAATAAACCTCTCTATCTTGGTATTGTTATTTGTTTGATATCTTATCCTCCAACTCTAATAATTACACACCATCTAACGAGCAAGATAATGAAAACTGTTTGGTTTTAGGGGACGAAATATTTTGGCTTTTTTCTAAAAAGAAATGAAATCGTGTCTTTTTTTGTAAACATGAAAGTTGAAAGAAGTCTTTCTGCAAATTTCACGTTTTTTAAATCAGTTATTAAAATTTCGAATTATAATTGGGTAGACTATATTTGAGGGTGCCCCTTGATTCTCGCTAAGTTGTGATCGCCAAGCTGGGCGAAGTTGAAACCCATCCGTGATTCTGAGTGGTTTAGATTTTAGCGTTATTTTTAAATGTTCAACGGTGTATGTAATTTCAGAGGTTCGTTAGTTCTACGTTGGATACCGGCAAGCAACGTTACTTTTGAATCTGATCAATAAGATCGAAGGTATGTGGGCAGTCATAAAAAGGGATTTAAGAAAAAAATGTCACATCTACTCCGGTATTACAGACGCCATTTTTGATTCGCATTTCGTCGAATTTATGTGGCGATGGAGGTACACAGATTCTATTCATGTTAAATTTAGACAGTATCTAACTGTTATTAGATAATTCTGTGCACCTAAATCTGAGAATATTCAAGATTAATGAAGAAGTGAGTTGTTTTTTTCCTTTTCTTTCTGCTCTTACTCTATTAATTTTTGCTTCGAGTCAAAATCCTTTTTATTGGATTTATTAATTTTGCTTATATTGGGCTCATTGAAAGCTTTATCCTATGTTTTTTTGAAATTTTCCAATGTTTTATTGAAATATCATCATGTTTTGGCAGTCATTACTGTTGCCACGGTGTTCCGCGCAAACAGGAATAGTGCCAAACATAAGTCGCCAATTTCGTTAAGAGTCACCCGCAAGTATATTTTTCCCTTATAATTAGACATGGAATTAAATTTCCTTCTCTTTTAAGTAATTCCGTCTACATTAAAATTTCAAATTATAATTAGATATGGAAAGATATCTAAATGCGTTATGTGGTTTTATTAAATCCATGAACATAACTAGTGAAACTTTTTTACTCACCTTCCTGCCATTTCAGGAGTAGGCCATTTTCCAGCTCCCCAAGTTTCACTGAAATTTCCACAAATGAAACCAAATAGAAAACCTGAAACAATGTTTTAATAAGATAATAGCTATAAATTGTAATAATATAAAATCAAAATAAAAAAAAATGGAAATGCGCTTTCAATGTATAATGGCTATAAAATGAACTAAAACGAAAGCCGACGACCTTTAATACATTTCGAATATAAACCAGAAAGTTTTTATTTTTATTTTCAAGAATATTTTTCACTGCACATTGAAATTTTGACATAAGAACTACCTTGCCATAAGATTTTTAAGTATGAGCTACTAAACGATTGCAAAGAATTAAATAAATTGATATAATTCAAAGAAATTTAATAGTTTTTGTGACTATAATGTTTCGATTTTATTGCAATCTCTGTTTATTAACAGAAGAGGAATTAATGTAATGAATTAATATAATGTAGTTCAAGGAAGCATTGTTGGCATATTGTTAATACAATGTTTCAGTTATACTATAATCTGTGAACTACATTGACAGAAGATAATTGGAATAATTGTATATACCTGAAATCAAACAAGTTGTAAGTCCTATGAGTTCTGTTCTTAGAGCCATTTTTATCAGCTTCTTGTCTCGAATAGTTATACCAAATGTGAAAGCCATAATAGGGCCCTAAAATGAAATAAATATTTATTTTAATGAAAGGTTTGTTAAGGATATTCATCGAAACTAACATTTATTATGTCAGGCTAAGTTTTGTTTTAAAATGGCGCAAAACGTCGTAATGAATAAAATCACAGTTTTTAATCTTTTAAAAATTTAGTACTTTTTTTTAAATATTTTAAAAAGTAATCCTTTGCTACATTGTTCGGACTCATAAAAATATGAAATTTAAAAAAAATATTCACGTGTAAAAGATATCGCTGAGTTGGTGATTTTATTTAAAAGAATGTCAAATATTCGTTTCAATAAAGTTATTTGTTCGTTTTAAAGTTCAGACCGATTATTTTAAGATAGTTTATCTAGTTTAAAATTAAATCTTTGTTTAGAGTTTAGGCCACTCAAACTGTTGCTTTTTTTTCATTTTCTTTGGAAAACAGATCTTTAAAACACACCTTTATACAAAATTATCATTAAGTAATGAAATGCTTACGTCCTGTTTAATATTATACAGACTATTCAGAATTATTTGCACAAATTTCGAGAAAAGATCAAGGACGCAAGAACAAGAATTACCTATAACTTTAGAACAATGAAAATAAACGCAATTAAAACAGGATTTTTACAAAACTAAGTAAAGAAAAGGATACTACATAAATGCACAACAAAAATTTAATCGTAGCTTTACATAATATTTATTACATGCGGAAACTGAAATTTGAACGAAACGCGTATAGTTTAGTTCTTGGGAAATAACAATCAAAAGAGTAATTAAAGATGTAGTTGTAGTTATAATGAAGAATAGTATTTTTTTAATTGTTGTTTGTGGACTATCCAACTTCAAAATAATTTAGAAACACGCACATCAACTAAGCAAAGCTTTATCCTCAAAAATGTAATGCATTGGTGTTCTAGTTTTAAAAGAGCTGTAAATGTTTATTTCTGTTTAATTTTAGAACAGGGTTGTGTCATGGTTTGGTTTTAAGAAGGTAACTTTAAAAAGGATACCTGTATTTTACAATAAATGTAGTATTTAGCAATATTTAAAACTGCAAAAATAAAAAATGTCTATGCATCCTTTTCTTTAGAAAAATTTTTGTATGAAAACCATGAATTTTTATTGTTCGTACAAACAACAAATACTACAGAGAAAGGCAATAAAATATTTAAAATAATTTCAAGTTACCATAATAGGTGATATTAACATAGCTGCTACGATGATAATTGCACTGTTCTCACTAAGACCAAGAGCTGCTATGCAACTACAATAAGAAATAAAAATAGTTAAATATTTCACAAGGGAGTATTTTAAGCGAATATTTCACGAAATATTTCATACGAAAGAATTTGATTTATAACATTTAAGATAAAATTATTAAAAATAGAATACCTTGCGATGAAAACAAACATAATGAAATCAAATGACAAAGATCCATCACTTCTGACTCGCTCGACGACCTAAAAAAATCAAGGAATTTAACTAAGGGAAAAATTACTTTAATGAATATATTAATAATTTATTAAATTTCAGCATTTTTATATGAATAATTTTATCATGAAAAACTTCTAGCTTTTCTAAAACAAAAAATTTTGGAAAATTATTTCGTAAACATTTTATAATATTCAACAATATATTCCAAAAGAATATTAAATATTATAACATTTATTTCAGAATTAAAATAATCCGAAAATGAACCATCAAAATTAAAATAGAATACAATTTTTTAGGACGCGACTTTTTGATCGTGAATGAGAAAATCTGAGCTCATTATGAGAAAAACCGGAAAACCCATACGCAGAAATTTTTTAATGAGTGTAAATCCAAGCAGTTTTTATATGAATAACCGTTCTCTAGAGTAAATGCAATTACTTCATACGAGAATATTCACCCCTGAGTGTAAAAAGAAGCAAACCACACGTGGATATCCATTTCCGAGTGTAAATACAAGTAGTCCATAAACGGATTTCCACTCCAGAGTGAAAATACAAGTACTCCCAATGTGGACTGACTAGGGTAAATACAAGTAGTTCATGCATGGATTTCCGATACCGAGAGTAAATGCAAGTAACTGATATATTGGTTACAACCCATATATGAATATCCGCTCCCCAGTGTACATACAAGTAGCCCTTATATGGAATCCCGCTATGGAGGAAAAATACTATATCTATCATAATTATGAGCATAAACAATTGATGCATGGCTTTCCACTCCCGAGTAGCATAATATATGAATTTCTTCTCTCAAGTGCAAATACAATGTAGTTCATAAATGAAATTTTGCTCCCGATTGTAAATGCAAGTAGCCCATATGGTTATCTGCTTCAAATTTAAGAACAAACAACCTATAAATGAAATTTTAGTCCCTGGACTAAAGTCCAGGTTTTTGGAGGTTATGATTTTAAGTTTAGTAAAAACTATAAAATAAAATATAAAAATTTTATTTTTCATAAAATCGAGAATAATTGTACTTACTTGTGCAACTGTTAATCTTGCGGTGACAGATTTAAGAAACTCTTTTTGCATTGCTTTAAAACCTTTTCCCTTCTTTTCTTGTAATTGATCGTCTCTAAAATAAAGTACATTTAATTAATAAAATTTTTATAAAGAGAAAAAAAAATTAAAACTAAGCAAGTTGGTAAAAAAAAAATCCATTGGAAGTAAACAGTGGGACCCATTTAAATATAGCCATCTTGATTTGAACTGGACGCTAAGAAATCCAATATGAACCAAACATATACATTAAGAAAGCCTATATCTGAACACATATTTGCAAGGAGCAACTCACTTCCTGTTGCATCACCTACACATGAGAAAAACATCAAATAAGTAAAAAAGAAGAGAAAAAAGTGTCCAGCCGAAATGAAGTCAATTCTAATTATAGTTAAACCATTCGCCATATTTTTATATGACCTAAAATGTGTGATGTTGTATACCATTTACCATTTCCAGGAGGACAATAAAATCAATATAATGATATGTTTCAATCATAGCAAACTTCAATGCAGCCACAGACTAAAACTCCTATTTTGTACATGCAGCCTTACTGAGAAAAACCCTTAAGTTTTCTTGAAGAATGAGGTCATGAAAAAGTCTTACCAATCATGATATGGATCCCATTATCCGACATCCCCCACCTGCTTTGAGAATTTTGCAATTTAAACTTAAGCATTCTCTTGCTGGAAAATCCCATTCGGGTCAGTATTTCTTCCTTCAAATGCCAGCAACAAAAAAAATTGCAATTTTTTTTTCCTTTTGCAATCACTAGGCTTTAGGCAAAAGACCAGGTTAAGTTTACCACCACAGCCGAAGTCATTCCTCAACATGAGTCTCCATATTGCTTTTCATTTCAAGAAAATTTTCTCTCCTTTTTCTCATCTTCTGTTTCATTCTATATATCCCATAAAAATTTGCGATGAAAAATTTAGCACTAGTAAATGTCTATCCATAAGCAAAAGAGAGTAGAAAATAAAAGATGACCCATACAGTTCTGTGTGCTATTACAATGGCATGAGAAAAGGAGAGGATTTCTTCTCTTATATACATCAATGATGGTACGATGGTAAACTTAATCTAGCATTTTCCCTTGGCTGTATGTATAATCAAAAAACGCTAGAAATCCATTTATTGCCGTTTGCTTGGAGAATTTGAGGTCAAAATTGGATTTTCCTGTAAAACATTTACGTTTCAAACGTTACATTCCATTAAAGTTGTGAAGTCTTCACAGTATTGGTTTTTGGATATGAGATAGCAAGCCTTGAAGGGCTCAATAAATAGGACCATTACGCCAAGAGTAGCAGTAGTCGTTTCAGAATTAAAAGTTGCCATCCCTGTAACCTAGAATAATATCGACGATAATATCCAACAGAATTTAGTAAATGGCTCACAATATCATATATTTCAAGTAATATATAAACATGGTGGATATATAAGCTATAATCAGAAGTGGCTTCATTTTGGTTGGGCACTTTTTTCCCTCTTTTTTTTAAACTTATTTTATGCTTTTTTCTTATCAAGATGGAGCAGAAAATAAATTACACCTAGTAAATATGTCTTTCATTCATAGTTATCGCTAAACTTGGTAAATGGGGAAAAGTATGGAATATTTATTAAAGTTTCCAGTCTTATTTGTATAATCTCCAATTCGTAATGTCGTAATGAGGAACACAATTGTTTTGTGGAATAACAAAGTCCCGATTCAAAAAAAAAAAAAAAAAAAANAAAAAAAAAAAAAAAAAAAAAAATGATTGAAAATGATGCCCCACAATCTTAAGAAAAACAGCAGCGTTAGGAATAACAGGAAAGTGTATACCGGCTATGGGCCCTAATTTTGAAAAAAATTGCGAGGGAAATATCAGGCAAGTGTAAACAGGGCAATAGCCCATATATTTCTGCGGGTAAATATCCTGGTTAATCCAGTTTTTTTAAGAAATAATTTATTATAATTACCACGATTTTTGGCGAATGTGACAAAAAAATGCAAATTTATCACGTTTCCTAGTATGCATTATCCTGGTATATCCTGTATTTCTCTCTCTGATGATTTTTTTTAATGTTAAGAGCCTTTTGTCTAGTATATATTTGCCCGGTGTTCTTTTCACTGAAGATTTTCTAAGATTAAGGGCCACTGCCCGATAAATACTTGCCCACTATGCCGTTCACTGACATTGTTCTCTAATCTATCCCAAGTTTGTACTTCATAAACAGTTTCTAAAAAAATACTTATATTAAGGAGGAAGTTTGGAATTGTAGGGCTAATCAAAATACGGTACGGGTTTCTGAATAATTACAGGTAAATTACAGGATACGAATAATTACAGGTTAATCAAATTTAGTGCATGTGATGACTAAGAATAAACTCCGTATTTATCGTATTCACTGAATTTAGTGATAACCATCGCATTTACCAAATGTAATGGTAACTAGGAATAATCGCCGGATAAATCACTGGTTCGCAAGAAAATATATTCTTAAAAATGAAAAAAAAGGCCGATCGGATGTGAAGTGGACAGGGAGCTGACCATACATCAAATAAGTCCTGGTTTCGAATCCCGGACAAGGCAAGGATGTTCTTTCGTTCTCTGTGCTATGCGTCCTTACTGTGGGAGCAACATTGGCTTACCTAGTATTATGTCCCTGAAAGAGTGGCCCACAAATCTGTCCTTCTAATACCTGAATAACTAGTGTCAATCGCGTGGGCATTAAAAAAATAATGATAGTTTTAATTCATAGATAACAAATAAAATAATAGGAATAGTTTATTAGGTGTATGAGAAACACTAAATGTTTTAGTTTTGAATAAAAAATTCTTAAATAATCTCGTTTTGTTTTGAGAAGTTATTATTTTAAACCGAATAAAGATAAGAATCGAATTTTGAAACTTAAAGAATATATAAATTTTTTCTCACTTTTCTTTTTCAGAATCTTCTCCTTGGTCATCTTCACCATCACCATAATCACGATAAAAAACATCACAGGGCATAATTCTGAAAAAGAAATTTCATCTAAAGTATGCTCGTAATTCATGTATTATAAGATATGTTGGGATAAAATGGTCATTAAATAGTGATTGTGGTATTTGCTAAATAACACAGTTCAGCAAAAAAGAACTTTTTTTAAAAGAAATTTTGAAGTTTTTTACATACATTGAAGGAAACAGTAAACATTCTGAAATTTAGATACACCATTTAAATTTCGTGAATTCACAAATCTATATAAATTACATTCATAAACTAATTCTAGTAATTAAGTATATGAGTATTTAAAGGGTGGACCCATTCATACATTCATTTATACACAAATCGTAATTTTGACCTGAACAAGAGAACGATCAATCTCCAATTCAGAATCCCAGAGGTATAAATTTGTTATGGAAACTTGGTGGGCTTCGTGACTCGAAAGATTTAACGTGCACCAGTCGCCATTTACTACACGAGGAGTCTTCGGCCGGCGGGGATAGAACTCACGACCACTTAGACATCGGCCCAACACCCTACAAACCAGGCTATCCCGGCCGACTATATTATGACTATATGATAACAGCCGATAACAAATTTGAGGCACTTATTGAGTACGTGCTTTTTTTTACTTCAGTTTTTAGTAAAACTCAAAAAATGTACATTAAGATAATCGAATAACCCGTTTATATGAAATTATAACCATTATGTTGTATAACGAAAAAATTTACGTACAGTGCGCGAAAAAAACGGACCACCCTGGAAAACTTTTGATCTAATGATCGAATCTTCACGTTCTAGGACTCCATCATAATGGTTTGAGGGGGTGACCACAAATATGCTAATTAATAAGTGCAGACAATATTTTAAATTACGAAATCAGACACAAAAACGTACTTTCTCGGAATAAACATACCCTTATTTTTGACGGATACGTTTTCTTGACCCCCAAAATATGAGAAGTATGGGAAGTATGGTCCCAATAGTTTGGCCAGGAGAGTGATCCAAAGTTTGGACCCCTTAATGGTAACTTTACTTTTTGCGCGTCTTTCGCTATAACTGGAGAATTTTTTAAACAAATTCAAAATCTTTGCACACAATTATAAAACTCATTTATCCAAAGATAAATCCAAGAAAAAAATAAATTTTAGTTAATATATATTATTTTATTTAGTAATAGTCGAAAAAAAATTTAATAGTAGTTGACAATTTTTTACGTAATTTTAAATTATCTGATATTACACAGCAAAAAAAGACAAAATTTGAGCTAAATCGGTTGAATAGTTAGTGAGAAATCAAATTTTAAGAAAGACATATATTTAAAATTTGATTTCTCACTAACTATTCAACCGATTTCGTTCAAATTTTGTATTTTGCCATGTAAAATTAGATTCTTTAAAGTTATGTAAGCATCTATATACCTTACTACTCTAAAGTTTTTCGACTGTTATTAAATAAAATAATAAAAAATAGTAAATATTTACTAAAATTTATTTTTCGCATGGAATTATTTTTAATAAACGAATTTTGTAATAGTGTGTAAATTTTTTTTTTTAATTCGTTTAAAAAGTTCTCGAGATATGTCAAAATACGCACTCTCCTGATCAAACTATTGGGACCATATTTCCCAGATTGCGGCTACTCCCTATATTTCAAGGTCAGAAATCCGAATCCGTCGAAAAAGAGGTATGTTTGTTCAGAGAAAGTACGTTTTTGAGTCTGATTTCGTTACTTAAAGTATCGTCTGCACTAATTAATTAACATATTTTAAGTCACCCTCCCGAACCATTAAGATGGAGTCTTAGAATGTGAGGAGATCAAAAAAGTCATTCTGGTTGGTCCTTTTTTTTTGGTGCACTGTACATATTTTATTATATATTGATGGTTACTTGAAATAGAAGTATATTTGGTAAAAAATATCGTACCCAATAGTTGAGAGTCCTTTTTCACCTATTCCACGTTCTTTTATGGTCTGAAGAACAAAATCACATTCCATACCAGGTCCTTCACAAGGAAAGAATATCTGATGGAATGTTTGATCTTTTGATAATATCCATACTGCATCGTAAATTGCCAATTTTTCTAGGCAATCCTTCAAATGCTGTAAAATAAAATGAAATCAACTGTTAATTTTTTTAAAATGTCCTCATTCATTTTTTGTTACGTAGAATTATAGAGAATTAAAATTGCAAAATGTGAAAATACAGAAAACTACTCCTAGTACCAAGATTACAGGCGTGCAACACTGTTCCTTCAATTCATGAAGGGCGATGAAAGATCGTTTAATATCCAGATTTTGGACGTATACGTACAAGTTCTTTGAGTCAAAGTTTGAAGAGCCGCGATGGATCAGGGGATAGAGCGCTCGCCTCCTAATTGGGTGAACCAGGTTCGAATCCCAGCGAAGGCTGGTCGATACAAATCCGCATCCAGCTTGCACCGACCACAGTGCCGGCGTGAAATATCCGCAGTGGTAGAAGAATCATAGGTTAGAGTCCCTTTGCCGTTAGACTAAACGTGGAATGGTTCCATGAAAATGCGGGTTAGTTCCATCAAAAAATCCTCCACGATGACAAATTTATTTCAAAACTTGATCAAGGAGTTCCATTGTCTTCTGGATTTGGTTCAAAATTACGAGGCTACGGAGTTGAACATTAGTAGTCTAGAGACCCGAAAATTGAACCTGCTGTTTAACGACGGTTATAAAATAAAATATATGCCCCCCAAAAATTCTATAAATACCCCAGCTGTTATTATCAACAATGGGGTCTTTCAGGTTGGTGAAATTTTGTTTATTAACAGGGATAAAATGACTTTTGACTCTAAATTACTTTTAAAATCTAATCAATTTTGGGACTTGTTCTAGTTACTCTCGAAAGTTCTAGTCTAGTTCTAGAAATATCGAATGAAAAAGTGGAAACGACTTTTTAACTCCAATTTATTTAAAGTCTTAGAAGTTTTGGACTGACGCAAGAAATATAAGGTAAAACAATAGGATAATTGTAGTCTGGCGGATTAGAGAGTTTAAAAACAACTTTAAACTCGATTTTATTTAAATAATCTGATTCCGGATTCGAGAGTAAAAACAATTTTAGACCAGAATTTAGTTAAAATTAGCAATATTGGGAGCGATTTTATAATAAAGAGTTAAGTCTGGATTAGAGAGTAAAATCAACATCGATTTCTAATTTATTTAAAATCTTGCCGATTTTGTTAGTGATTTTGAAATAATAAAATAAATAATAAAATTATTTTACTTCGAACCAGTGAATAAATTTTTCGGGATTCATTCACGCGACATGGAAAAACTTAAATGAACTATAACATTGCTAATACGTGTTGAATTCTACTTCGTTTTTTAATGTCTATTAAATGTTTAGTTTGTTCCTTACCCATTCAAGACATTTTTCGTCATCATCATCATCATATTTTCTTTCTTTTTTTTCCGGCGGGGAATTTGAACTATTTTTATTGTTCCGATAATTATTTTCTTCATTGTGTATGTCAGCTTGAATTAAACCATTTGGTCGATTATTTTCTAGAAAAAAAGAAAACATTTCAAAATTAATTCATGATGAAACAACTAATAATATGATTTACTTCATTTCTGTTTTGAGTTTGAAAACTTTTATTAGAACAAAAAAGTTCCAGATTTTAACTCTCTCTTACTTGCACAATGTTATTGGTCATACATCATATATATAGCACCTTACGTCATTTGTCATATCATATACCATGTTGGTAATATATCATACCTAATTAAACCATTATGTCGTTCAAATTTTCTACCTCTTATATAGTATAAAGTTTAACCATAATATCTGGCAAATTAATTCTTTTTAAAGTTAATTAGACTGTGCTTTTGTTCAATAAATATTGTTTGGAAACCCAGAACACGGTTCAATTTAATATGTTGTTAATATTGAAACAAATTTACATGGTATTAGGGTTCGAAGTACCGACATTATGATTCAACGTTAAATCGATTACTGTGAGACTATAAGTGTTCCGTTACTCTGATGAGCTTTCCTTATATATTTACAAAAAGCATTTAGTACGTTCATTAAGGAGCATTTCCCGACTGGCTTTTATAATGGTCAAGTAGCTGACCTCATGTCATAAAGGTTCGAATTTAAATCCAGGTCAGAGGGA
Organism: Parasteatoda tepidariorum; assembly: GCF_043381705.1. Taxonomy (NCBI): domain Eukaryota; kingdom Metazoa; phylum Arthropoda; class Arachnida; order Araneae; family Theridiidae; genus Parasteatoda; species Parasteatoda tepidariorum. Next base: position 76,475,912 of record NC_092207.1, on the reverse strand, counting down.
TAGATGTTCTTCTCTTCTTCGTTCTGTACTATCGATTCTTATTACTGTGAGGGTATTGTTGGTTTACCAAATATGGTGTACCCCGAAAGAGTAGCCAACTGATACCCACTGCCCTTTTGGTAACCGAATGATGACTGTCAATATTTGACTTTCACCATATGTAGGCCATAGATAAAAAAAATACGAAGGGGCTTTTGCAAATATACTAAGAAACCCTGAGTAAAGCCTAAAAGCCCTTCCAGAATATTACTATTCAAATTTATTTCATTTATTGGTACACATGCATATGCAAGCTTCTTTCCTCAGTAAGGCTTATAAGCCTCTGTCAAGTTTAAGACTTCAAGTTGACAGCGCAGTTTAAAGAAACATAGGACGAAGGGTTAGGGTGGGATTCGAGCTCGATATCTTCAAGCTGCAGAGAACTGGGCGGGTAATACCGCTTGGCCAGGAAAGCCCTCTGCAAAGATATACGAAATCTTGCACACACCAGCCAGAATAACCTATCGGAAAGAAAAGCAAAAGAAAGGAGGGGGAAAGTTTTAGCGGGCGCTGTAAGCGTTGCAGCAATTTTTCCTGTAGTAAGATAAGCAAGAAGTGGTTGCAGATCAGATTACATGTGATTTTCTAGTAACTGATGAAAAATCTGTAATGCTACTAAGTAATTTCTAGTAAATTTTTGAAATATTTTTACAGTGCAGGTTTCGACTTGTAAGATTTCATACCTGTTTTTCCCCAAATAATTCATCTCACAGCACTTGTATTTTGTCTAATAAGACGCAGTGATCAAACTCATTGTTCTAAAATTTCAGTTTTTGGACTACCTATTAAAAAACTATTTTTACCTTTTTCAAGCAACAGCTACAGTAATATTGTTTTGAAGTACCATATTTTGCCTACTTTCGACAGCGAAAATAAACAAGGGTGCATTGAAACTAATGAACGATTGTGTCTCAATTTTATTACCCTTTTTCTACTACAAATATATAATAGAGAAATAAATTAAAACAATTTAACATGCAATTGATAATTAAATAGAGAATTTTGAGTTTTCTTACGATTTCCAGCTACTTTTATTAATTCCTTTTCATTTTCATCATATTTTTTAAAGTATGAATAATTTACTGGAATTGGCGATATACAATGGAATAAAGTAGGGGCAAATAGAGGTGGGAATTTCTTTTTTTAAGATTATACAATTTAACTTTAAAAACAGTTCGTTTCTTTCCTTATTTTGATCTTTTACTATTTCTTACATGATTTGTGAATAATATTAGAATGAAAATGTAAGTTAGTATAAGAAATTGCTAATTAACGAGTAGTGTGTTATGTAGTAATAAACTTTATATTAAACATTGCTGTTAGTTGATAAAATATATCATTCTCTAGCTTATTCTGTAGCTTTTAAAACTCAAGCAAATAGATTATTTAATTAATTAGTCTTGGAATAGAACTTGGTAATAGGTACTAACTGAAATTTTAAAAAACATAAATAAGCTATTTACTAAAACTCAAAACTAATGGATAAATGGTACTAGTTCGATTTAGAGAAATGCAAAAAATCATCGTTCTATTATTATCGCCAATAATTAATTTTTGCAATCTGTTCTAATTGAAACAAAAAAAAATGAGCTATGTACGGAAAAACAAATTTAATGGATATACTGTACAAATTCGCTTAGAAAGAGCGTAAAAAATCAGCATCTTATTATTGAAATAATTCTAAAGCATTTTAGAAGAAAAGAATCTAAGAGAGAATTTGAAAAAGTTAATGCTTAACTCTTTATAATTTAATTTTATTGAAATGTGAATCTAAATCTTAAATGAAGTCCTTTCTAACTATATATGTTAATGTATGTTGCACTCCTACATTCCTTTTGATTCATTAAAAGAAGAGTGCAACATTGTGCAAATATTCATTTCATAATAAAAGTACTATTTCTGCATTCGATTCAACAAGAACTAATAGAGAAAGTAAATTAAGTCACCTGACACTTGCCATTACTTTTAAGTGATTAGCACCAAGGCTATGAAAAACAGTGTTAAACTGACAAATAGTTAGTAAAGAATAAATTTGTCGATTCACGCAGGAATCGGCAGATAATAATGGCGATAAACAAACTTTTATGTTTACTTCTATTATCAACTCTCCCGAAACAAAAGTTTAGTAGTAGTAATTCAATTATGAATTAAAAATTTGCGCACCATTACACTTTTTTTAGAAGAAAAACATTGCACACTGCAATCAATCACAATAAATTAAGGAGTACGTATAGTATACATATATTACAACTGGCGATAGTAAGCTAAGTAAATATAGGAGTACATAGTAGTACACACATTTATAAAAATTGCTAAGTTCAGTCCCAATTTTGCCCATGTTGGAAAATGTTATGATAGAAATAACAATTAGAAGTTTGGTTTTTGAAATATATGACTTTCTGTTTATGAAACATTTGCTTAAGATAAAAGTTGCATTTGATTTGTTTGGACAAATATATACATTAAAATGTGCGGCATTCGAGAAACAGCATTATTGTTAAGGTTTTTCCCAAACGTATGCAAAAGCTGTACTTGTACTTAAAGGCATGCGCTATTTCTTACATTAATTTTCGCGCATGCGCTGTTAAGCTTAATTAAGAGTCAGCGTTAGCGTTAACGGGAAATCGTAAAGTAAAGCAAAAGCTCTCTACTATCTTGTTGAAATACCGTATTTTGCAAAATTTCGTCAGAGGAAAGAAGCAGGAGTATTTTAAATTTAATGATTAGTGGTGACTTATTATTATCCTTTTTTACTATCAATATTTGACCTGAAAATAAATGGAAGCAATTTTTTTGAGTAACAACTGCGTGAATATTTCTTCGAAGTATCATTTGCTTTCGACGAAGGAAAAAAAACTGGAATGAATTGAAACTAATGAGATATGGCGACTATTTTCTACCGTTTTTTACGATCAATAATTGATAAAGAAATAAATGCGAGCAACAGCTATGGGAATACTGCCTTGTAGTACAGTATTTTACCTGCTTACTAAAGAGGAAAAAAAACTACGGTGTATTGAAACTAATGATTGATATTGCGTTCCCGGATTTGCGTAACTGTAACATTTCAATGTCATTTTCAACATTTAGTATACTTTTGTGTGGGACAAAATAGAAATCGTCTCTTTTTTATAAATAGATAGTATACTGCTCTTCTTAATTCTACTCGAAGGGGATTACACGAGCTAAGACTACTGATTCTAATCTGGCGTTTACTCGAAGTTGTAAAAGCGTGTTTTATAGCCTTATATGTATTGTTTTTCCGACTCATTTCTTTCATCTCAGAGGGAAGCGAGGTTTTTATTTCTGTTGTGTGCATTAATGTGGCGTGTTGTTTTATGACAGCAGGTTAGAACAAGCAAATATTTTATAAAGTTATGTTCCAGCTGCGGAATTGATTATTTAAATTTTCTGTTAAGAATAAAAGGATTTCTTTTAGATTAATCATTACATAATTCATCTTTTATAGCATTTTATGACATAGAATTTATTTATAGCCACCAAAATATTCGCTGTAGCAGTTACATTGAGAGAGTTATTTTTGGAATGGTTGTGGATCAGAAATATTGACAACAATATATTTTAAGAATATTCAAATGGTCCTTTTAAATCAATATATATATTAACTGGGCTTCGATGTGCATCAATTCAAAACTCGCATTGGCTGCAAATACATATTTTATTGGATAAAACACTGATACGTCAGTGTGTAAAATATATAATAACAAATTAAATGTTTTTTTCACGTTGGCAACAAAGAATTAAAACTGCAATATATATCTAGATAGTCAGTAGTTGTAAGCATGAATGCATAAACGTACTTGTTTACAAAATTCTGATTGAAATTTTCTTTTCTCGAATGAGCATTGAAAATTCGAATTAAACTAAGCTCTAAGTTTCGAAAAAATTAAAAGTCTGAAGCTAACCAGTAATTCAATCAAATAGACTGAGTTATATATATCCTTTAATTTAATTTATGAATTTAACCAAAATATTCTGTATTTCAACCATTCATTTGGTAATTTTCCCTTACATATAGTAATGGTTTACCGGAAATACTGATTTCTAAAAATTATAGTTCTTATCACCATGCGTTTAGTACAAAATACAAAACTGAAAAGTAGATTTAACCAAATAAATGGTTTTTATGCTATGCTCAAAGGTACAATGATGAAATTGCCAAATTTTACCACGCTTACCATATATTATCGCAATTATAAAACCATATTTTCTTCCTAATTTTAACAAAATCCTTACTAAAGCGTAGCGGGAAAAATTACCAAGCTTTTGGGGTCGAGAGAGAACTTGAAACACGGCTCTCTTCCTCCACCATAGAGCGTGAAACACCATAAATTTTACCATATTCTGGTAGTTCTGAACATATTTTTTTCTCATTGTAGAATAAGATACATAAGTATAAAATTAGCAGTTCTAAAGAAACTGCAAAAGCAAGAAAAGAACATTTTTCCAAGAAAACAAAACTTTTTTCTTAGGGATAATATTCTCACATTGCAATTCATAAAAATCATATTGATAAACATGACATAATTAACCACACCCTACACTATAATTCATGATCCGACTTCTTTTAATTAATGATTTGAAAAATCAGAAAAATTCCCTCTTTTGTTTTGTTTCTTAGCATGCTTTTGGTATATAACCAATATAATTAATTGGTATATAATCTGATAATCAAAATGCTCATTTGTATTTGAGTAGGGATCATAAAAACAAACTGGTAAGAAGAGTTGCTTTCCTTTAAATACCTCAAATATAACCACGGTGAGTAAATAAATCAGTATATAAAAACACAGTTTTTATTCTATTTGAACTTTTCGTAGTAAAACGATTTTTACACGCATTGAACTTTCTACTTCAGTTTAGTTCAACTTAAACGAAAATATAATTTACCTAAAAATTAACAATATTGTAAAGTATTTTGGTTAAAAGTACCAATGTATTCTGTTGGCAAAACACACGAAGTTGTTGTCGAGTGAATGTGGATATTCATATGATGAAATGAGAAAGTTTAAACATTTTCATGGAATACAGTACCATCTCGATACGGCAAACAACTGAAAACTAATTAATTATAATACAGCTGTAGACAAGTGACACTTTTTGCACCAAAACGACATAATGAAAAGAATTAGTAAAGTGGCCACTACTTTCAAACATGCATGTCTTTATACGATTTCATTAATTACATGCATATAAAATGACATTACTTGTGTCATCTGTGAAAAAATACATTTGTTGCCAACACATGACCGAAAGCTCAATTCTGTTAATTTAATATTCTAAAAAGAGTAGAGTACCTCTCTGGCATCTTCTATTCTTGCAGCTATATTTTTTAAAGTATAGAAAAAATTTGAGTCAATGTCGATTTTTTCCATAAGAAAAATTTTAAAAAAAATCATTAAATCTAATAAAATTTTCATATCATTAATCATGAAAAAAAAATCATTTTGTTTAACTTGAAATTTTTTGTCTATAATGAAACACTATAGTTTACTACCAGGTCTGATTCCCGAAATTATTTGAAAATTATTAAAAATCCCCTCGCTTGTTTCGTTTCCTGGTATGCTTTCTGTGAGGGATTGTTAGAAGAGGATTGAAACAATCTGAATATGAAGCGTTGCCTATTTGTACATACATAAACACCAACGGTTAATAAATAAACCAGTTGTTAAATGCACATTCTTCATGCATCTGAACTTTCCGTATAATTCATATCGCCTGTTACTTTTGAATTGAGAAACAGTACAGCAGACTTTAAACGTAGTGTTTACATTACTCTACTAACCTAAGTGCAGGCTAACAGTCAAATATCTAAAATGTGTTCAACACTACATCATTTTAAGAGTGCAACAAATTTAAACGATTTTTTTAAATCAACGCACTCTACACTTTTTAACAGTACGTAATTATACTTGAACTACAATATAACGGAACCAAGGCTTTTACTAAGTTTTTTTAATCAAGTTTGCGCAAGTTTTTTGGTGCAAAAAATTTATGAAACAAAGATTAAATTCGTACCAAAGTACCAATTTAATCCCGAATCTATTAAACGAGTACAAATTTCATCTATGTTTCATTAGTCTTTTTAAACCAAAAAAGTCTCAAATGAGTCAGAAGTGTTGTTTTTTGCAATAATACGACACTTCTTTCATTGTGATAGATTTCTCACGCCGTTATGTATTGAAACATATCACGCGTAACACGAAATTATCATCAAACGATTCATTTCAGTCATATTGCTCAACACGAAATTATCATCTGCTCCATATACCATACGATTTGCGAACCGTTCCTGCTTGAGCAATGATTTGAAAAGTCTGTGAAAAATCGAAGTTTACCCTCTGCTGGGTTTGATTCTTAAAAAACTTTCCGCGAGTGGTTGAAAAAAAACTTTTTTTTATTTAGACATGGCTCGTTAAAACATACTAAATAAGTATTGCCTTCTTTTAAATGCCTCAAAAACAATAACGACGACTCAATAAATCAGTAGTCAAGCGCCTATTCTCCATTGATTCTAACTTGGGTATAATTCATATCGTCCTCTAAGTTTGTTTGTAGTACTGTTCCACAGTAAATATCAGGTATTCTTTTAAGTAACTAAAATATTTTTTGACTGTGCACCATATTAATGTTACAGGGACATTAAATGATTTCAAAGATTCATGTGTACCAAACTTTTCCAATTGTGTACTGCTAAAATGCCCAAACAAAATTTTGCAAAAATGTGTCAAAATAGCACCGAAACAAATAATTGTGAAATTAGAAATACCGATAGTTTTAATTTTACTTTCTGTTTATTTCGCTACAGCTTGTGACTTTTAAGCTAATGGAATGCATGTCGTAACGTGTCACTCTGATGGCCACTATGCAAAGCTTCCTAACTCCCTCTGGACTAGTTAATATTAGAAAACATGTTGGAAATAAACTGTCTGGCCTTGAAAATCTCAGATTTAATCAAGACATTAAATATTCATTGCTTAATTGTGCACAAAATATCATTCCTGAAAAGTCATAGACGAGCTACTTTTATTATAAATGATTTTTTTAGAACAAGTCTAATCTCCCTAATGGTTCTTATGCTAACCCAGGAAATTTAGAAATACTAGAATTTCAATGAAAATGAAGTAGACAGTTTTATTTTATGTGACAAAATAAGAATATTATGCGCATAATTTGCATGTGATGTAGTTGTCTTCATCCTCCTCTGCATTGCAACTTCCGTGGGTCCAGCATAGACACACATCAAGAGAAGAGAAAAGACTGACTTTATGTGGTCTAACCCCGGCGGCAAAAGTAATCAAATTAAGACATAATTGCTACTATTAGACCAAATTCTTCTTGCTTGTTTGGTTATGAATCTTTAGAATACCTATGGACCTGTACTTAAGATGATTTTTATAATTGTAGCGACCAATTGATAAGGATTACTTAAAAATAAAAGAATATTAGAGAGTAGGCAACAAAAAAAAACAAATTTATCTATACCGATGCCATGAATTCATTATCAACAACTAGCCTATACGGCAGGTCCTTTTTCGTGTCTAGTAGACCATAATTCAGAGTCTGTTTGCTAGCAAATCTAATTTCAACACAATCGAGATATCCAGTTTCGCCCTATTACCCGGTCTCATCCTAACCTCCCTTATATTCTGTTTCAGTTTTGAATGCATTAAAGTTTCGAAATTTCCATTATATTATTTGTTTCAGAGCTGTTTTGGCATATTTTACAGCGTAAACTTGATCAAAGAAATTATTGAACCATAACTTTTACAAATAATTCATCAAGTTTACATTATTCTTCAGTTCAAAATACTGCTAAATCAAAGATTGAATTGGTATCAAAGTACCAATTTAATCTTGAAGATTTTTTATTAACAGTATACCTTAAAAATATGTGTAAGAAGTACTGTATTTTTAACAGCATAAAAAACAGCAACATTTACTTCCATTGTGATAAAATTCTCACGTCGTTATTTATCAGAATAAGTGACATCACGTAACACGAAATTATCATCCATACCAAAACACAATCATTTAAGTCATATCGTTTAACATGGAATTATTATCCACACCAAACACTACATAATTCGCGATCCGTTCTCGCTTGAGCGATGATTTGAAAAATCGGAAAAATTCCCCCTCTGCTGGTTTTGTTTTCTCTCTGTGGTAGTTGTCAAAAGATTCATTAGTATTCAGATATCTCTCATCAAAACATAGTGAATAAGAAGCACTGCCTGTTTATAAATACCACAGCAACACCAACGATGGGCAAATAAATCAGTCGTTAAATGCACATTCTTCATTTATTCGAACTTTACGTATAATTCCGACCGTCTGCGAATCTTGGATTGAGAAATAAAAATGGCATCATTGTCTAAATCTTCTGCTACGTATAAGCAAAAGGAAGCACAAAATGCATGAGCAGTGTGTATGAAATTTACAGACGCGTCTGCATTGTTATCTTACCTAACTCATGTCTTAAACAAGCGGAATATGTTTGCCCATATTAGGCAATTCAGAATAGCCGTTGTGTTAGACGGCGTGACAGTTGAATGAGATTAAAATGATATTTATGTAATTTGTTAAAAGAAAAAAAAATACAAAATGTTTATTTTTCACGTGGATTATTATTCTTACATTTCTTATGGGAGCATTTTTAAGCAAATTGTTTTATGTCTTTTTTTTTTCTACTACTCGTTGCAAAAGAAATTAAAATATGATTGCGAATCGCATATTTTATCATAGGTAAAGTTAATTTTAAAAAAATAATGAAATTAAAAATATAGTTATAATAATTAAAAGAAATTAACTATTATTTTCATCGTATTTTCTAACAAAATGTATTTTTAAAAAATGAGAACATATTTCACGCAATTTACAGACTCTCTGAAAAAAGGAAAAGAAATGAAATTTCGAGCTATAGGATTCTCAGGATTATTGGAACAAACCCTAAGGTTAGGTTGGGGACATCACAAGGATTCAGGTATGCATTTGATTCAACAACCCATGGTCGGAAACGTCTTTGTTTGCAGCTAGGTGATGTTGTTCACAAGAGGGATGGACCAATTCCCTGGCCACTGCGCTCTCTTGATTGAAGCAGCATGAATTTGCTTCTTTGAGGTGCACAGAAAAGTTCTTTGTACGCAAAACAAGTGAATTGAGAAATGGGTATGGTAACAAGAATTGTCTGCGCTGCTACGGATATCTAACAGAATCCAATTCCGTGAATCAATTTGTGTGAGTCCTCCAATCCATAGCCCGACGGTATAACGCATGCATCACTAGCAATGATGGAAACTTAGAACATCTTTTATAACATTTTCATACATCATCTACCACAGAACATGAACATATAATATCCTTGACCAATAAATAATTCAGATGATATCAGTCATGTTTCTCTTTGTTTCTTGTACTTGTCATACTGCTTTCCCATGACTTTTTTTTTACCATGGGTTGCTATGTAATTCTGAATCCTTGTGTTGACCTCTATTTTCCCTTAAAGTTTGTCCCAATAATCCAGGGACACTCTGTATTATAGTTTGAATAATTCTTAAGACATATAATATAGATGTTTGCTGTCAGTTGGAGTGTTTTAAAGTTACTTTTATAATTACTTCCTAAAATCAATAAACAATTCAAAAAAGAGAAGCAGAGTTACTCCATATTGGTTTGAAAAGCACCACTTGCAAATTTTTAACTAATATGTTTTTACTATTCACGATAAAAATAAATTTGAAACTGACTTTCTCAGTATAACTGCTATTACCAATAATTTCTCATTAAGGTTTTATATTAAACTTCCCCAGAAAATTATTATTTTTAATTTGGGTCTACTTTGAGAGATTTTAAGATATAAGGCCAAAAACAATTGGATTAAATCTAAAAACTTCTAAAAAACATTAAACATTTAAAAAACTTTTTTTTCCTTTTTCATTTGCTTGTAGTTTTTAGCCAAAGACTTTTACAAAACGCTGAAATTAAAATCAAAAAAAGTTTTTTTTCCAGCTAGGGCAAACACATAGCAGCTCAGTAAAAGGTTAAGGAGAAGAGCCGATAATTTTTAATCTTTAATAAAATTACAATTTTACCTACTTTTCATGACATGCAATAAATACATCTTTGGTTGGTTGATTTTAAAAAGAGTTCAAATCAGTATTAAGATCAAAGAAAAAAATGTTTTTCGAAATCATACATTCGACTATCAGTAAGATAGTATTCCAGTATTCCATATTCGAAGGCTTTTCACGTAGGAAAAACTGATTTGGGGAAAAAACACTAATTTAGTGGAAAAAAAGACCAATTCTCAAGGGATAGCAAGTAAAGAATACACCATAAAAAATTTTGGTGAATTGTTGCCACCATTTTTGTTGTTGAGGTCAACTAAATACATTTTTAAGTAAAGAAATGTAGTAATCGTGTAAAAAATTATGTAAAACTGACAAAACAACAATTATTTGAAAAAAATTTGTGTGAATATATTAATGTGAATACATCAGTAAAAATGTAGTTGTTTTTTAAACGAAATGGTTTTGCAATGAAGCCATTAAATTGATTCGAAAGCGCATGGAAATATGTGCTCTCAATAAACAAACAAACAAAAAGTGAATAAATAAATAAAACTGTAACAATGAAAAGGTAAATAAAAAATGTGAATACATGCGCACTAAAAAGCCAAGAATGGTGGCAACTATACACCAAAACTTTTTACAGTGTAGCAATAATAATAAGGTTGGTAAAATTGCAATTTTACTTCCGACAAAAATTATATATATTTCTCTTTAATCATGTCAAAAATTGTATACCGTACGGTTCAAAATTTTTTCGTCTATTATTAAATAAAATAATATAAATAACAAACAATTATTGAAAATTATTGTTTCGAAAATTATCTTTTAATAAATGAATTTTGTAATTTTATTCAAAAAATTTTCGATTCGTTTAAAAATTCTGTGAAATATGACGGAAAATGCAAAAAAGGAAATTAACATACAGGGGCAAAAATTTTCGACCACTCTCTTGGCAAAACTATTTGGACTATATTTTCAAGATTACAGCAACTACCTTAATTTGATGGTCAAAAGATCAAATATATCTATTAAAATATAAGTTTGTTACTCAATAAATAGTAAGTACTAACTAATTAGATGATTGGCATATTTGTAGTCAAGCCTTTGAACCAATTTGGCTCCTCTCGTCTTTTGCTGCTCTGTAATTCGAAAAGTAACTTACTGAAAGTGTTGAGCATTTCTGACTTTTCTAATTAGATCCAATTTAAGCTCTTATTTATTCATTCATCAGTTAGCCTTAGAACTTATAAAAATATAATGTTGGAACCTCATACCTAAAATAACGGAAGCTGCCAGAATAGCTCCTTAAGTATTTTGGTAAGTATACCACAACCCTAGGTAGTTTTGGGTCTAAGCTTCGCATAAGGTACCTCAGTTTTATTCAAAGAATAAAACTTTCAATATATTTATAATTATTATTTATAGAGAAAAGGAAAATCTTATGCCTAAGAAACTAGCGTATAAACGAATAATTGATTAGCCAGTGTTCCGCTTAATCAAATATTTTTCTTAATCTAATCGAATAAAATACCATAGAATTTCGTTAATTAAGTCTATAAGATGTCTTTATTAGGTTAATTATGACTATATTTCAAGGTTTTGGTTGTTTAATTGATCTATCTATACACAAACAATCTTGAAAGGGTCAGTTTGTACTCTTTATTCTTCCTAGGTATAGAGAATCTTTCTAGTGTTATGACTGGACTTACTGAAAACTCTTAAAAATCCCTTCATTAGAGCAAAAGTTATTCTCGGTGCTATATTAGCAATCGAACACTTGATACAGATTAGATTGCTTTAAAAAATAATACATAAAAACTTTACGTCATTTTTTTAAGTAAATTCTGCGAGCTTTTAAAGCATGTTAGAACTGCCCCTTCATTATTATCTGATTCATGCTCATATAAATATGCAAAGAGTTACTTTTATATATTTATATATAAGTTTTGCAAATGCAGCTTTATGATTAATAGAATATTTTTTAATATTTATTTAGAGATAATTGTTAAAAGAAAACAACAAATGCAAATTTGATGAAACTACATAAGAGTATGATGGACACGCTAGTGGTTGTTTCCCGTAACAATTGTCAAAGTCAATAAACATTCTACAATCTCTGCCTAGTTGCTTTGGTGAAGGTCTCTCACTAAATATGATTGTTAGGTTTTTGAACTTAAATATGTTTATGCATTTGTCATTTTTCCATTGATGTGACACGGGTTTAAAAACAAGAGTTATGAATGAACCGTTAAGAAAGATGGATTAGAATTATACCTCTAAGAGCTTCCTTCTCTAAACAACAAGAGATGCTTTAAAATGCTTTTTGTGTCTTAAAGGTCATTGAACAGTTTGAATTGTAGAGATTTCATTTCATATTCGAGGTAGAGTTTATAGTATATAGTAAATAATATATTAAGTTTTATTATGGACCAATCCAAGGCAGTAGAAAAATCAAAAGCGGTTCTTTATTTCAGTATGATTGCGCCTTGAAAATAAATTCAAGTTTCCTCTATTTATGCTTTAGTTTCATATTTTGTAATCTGGCAACTTAATTACGAAAATATTTTTAACTTATTTTTACAAAATATTCGTAATTACATGACATATATAGTGAAAACATGGAAAATAATATGATAAAGATTAATGAAAAGAGAAAAAGAAAATATTTTTAAATTATTAAATGAAATAAAATATTATTCAAAATTAAATATTTTTATATTATTAAATTATATTAAATGTTTGCAGAAATATTTAAAAAAATAATTTAAAGAAAATAATAAAAATTATTAAAAAGCCGGGAAACAAAATAATGATAAAATATAATCTCATCATCAGCTCACACGATTATATCCACAAAAAGGAGTGCTTTCTAATATTGTATTAATATAGCCAAAGCCTGAGGAGCACCCAAGAAATTGAAATGAAAATAGAACATATTAAACAAAAAATATACAAAATAAAACATACCAAGCAAAAAATAGAAAATAATATGTATACAGAATAAAATACAAAATGTAATCTATAAAGAGAGTAGCGAATTTAAATGAACTTAAGCGTTCCGGAATTTTTCAAAAATGATTTAAAATATTTTTATATTAAGTTTGCCAGATTACAAAATATGAAAAATAAAAGCATAAATAAAGGGATATTTTTTATGTCGCGTTCTTACTGCAGCCCTGAAGCTCGTTTCATTTATTAGTTACCTTATGAATTGGCCCGATAATGGATGTGCGTGAGGTAACAATACTATACTGGATAAGTTTATAATTAAAAAGGAGGTATTTAATTATGCAATTTTCATGATTTTAGTAAGTGAATAACATTTATTTGAAGAAAAAAAACACGATTTGCCCGTTTTGCACAGATTTTAATCCAAGGATTTGCCCGCATTGGATTTGCACCAGGTAAACATAAAAGTTTAGTTAACACGGAAGTTTTTTAGAAAATTTATTAATAATAATAACATACAACTAACTTAATGATTTTATATATAATTTAATTACATTAGTTGGATATCCATTGCTTTTAGTCAAATTTGTCTACTTGTTTTTTGGATAAATTAACAATACTACATATTCTTCAAAATCTATTCATTTGATTAAAAATGGTATTAATCTCGTCTTCTAGTGTACGATTTTTTGAACATCAACGAATTCTTAGATCTGGTCTGATGGAGTCAGACCAGATGAGAGATTAGCAACAACAGAAAAATTTATAATTGTGAAGATACAAATTTAGAAAATGAATATGGTTTAATCATTACTGAATGGCTTACTTATAGTTAATTCCTAACCAAAAGAGAAAAATATAAGTAGAATATAATTATATATATTATAGATATATTATAAATGTATTATAAATATATTTGTATTTTTTAAGTAGCGTCGATTTCATAGATATAATTAAAGTTCTACTGATTAAAAAAATGAATAAGTTATATTTTTGCTTTTACTAAAACTTAAAAGAATTTAAAAATCATGCTATTTTGTTAAAAAAAATAAATTGTTTGTATTCCCTCGATTGAATCAAAAAATAAGTAAGGACTTAATTTTTTGCAATATTTTATAATATTTGTAAAATTATAAAAGCTTTTATTGAATTCAAGTAAGTTCAGTGAACCTAAAGAAATATCAGCTATGTAAATAATAAATGTAAGCTTTTACGTAAAGCGTCAAAAATCAACAATTAAAGGAAGTAAAGTTTAAAATAAAGAAACTCGTCACGGCTCTTTTGACATTTCGGAATAAAATAAATCATGTAACATGTAGTTTTCCTTATAAAAATTATAATTTTTAATTTAGTGACATAAAAATGTAAGCCATGATTTCTTTTGTTTAGTTATTTTTATAATATTTGAATTCTTCACAAAACGAAATGCTATGTGTTCACAATTATAAAACTAATTTGCAAATTGATCATAATAAATTTTAATGAATATCAACTTACTATAAAAAAAACTTTTAATCGTTTTTTATAACTTCTTATTTAATTTTTAAAATTAATTTTAAAATTTATAAAATAAATTTAATGTTTAAAATTATTTTTTAAATTTATAAAATAAATTTAATTTTTAAAATTATTTTTTAAAGTTATGAAATAAATTTAATTTTTAAAATTATTTTTTAAATTTATGAAATAAATTTTTAAAATAAATTTAATTTTTAAAATTAACTTAAAATTTTAATTTAATTAAAAAAATGCAAACAAATGGGATCTTTATCGATAATTTTGATACGACAGTTTGTCCATCATCAAGAGACAAAAGTGATCACAAAGTTGGATCATGGAGGGTTGGCAAGGGAAGTGATCAGGAGACAGAACCTCCTGATTTTACATTAAATATATTAAATAATATATATATGCATATATAAATTAAATAATAAATATATTGAATAATAAATATATTAAATAATAAATGTATTAAATAATAAATAAATTTAAAATAAATTAATAATAAATAAATTAAATATAAATTTACAGTAATTTTCAACCTGAAAAGTGTCAGACAAATTAATGTTTTATTCCTAAACAATTATTTTTATACCCAAACGTTTTCATACAATTTATTTTTCTGACAAAAAATATTTTTTCTTCAAAAAATAAACATTTCAATTACACTTTTTAAAAACACTAAATGTCATTTCTGTCCCTATTAATGTAAATTTTTAATGTAATTAGTCAGCATGTTAATATAAATTGCACATATCTTGTTCCAAAATGTTACGCCACTTTTTTTTTACGCCAAAATGATGTTCTATTACACCAAGAACCAAGGATAGTTCCTAATGCGACCTAGAACGATCTTTTACACTACTTGGTATAAAGTTACAGCCACCATGTTAGCTATTCCAAAACACAGAAATTTATAATTACAGTAAGATATGATACACATAAGCCAGTTAACTTAGAGTGATACAACAACATTAACAACATTAAAGGCAAACACTCGCCATCTCTGTATCTATTGGAAGCTATTACAAACGAAAAAGCACTGAGTTTTCGGAAATATTTAAATCATGGTAAGAAAGCGTATGTTCTCGGAGTAAAGTTTTCGCATTTTGGGTGTTTAGAGCTTTCATACACTTTATAATATGTATATTAAAGCTTGATTTTGTTGGTAATTTGAAAAAAAAGTGCTCTTTCGCACAATATTTATGGTAGTTCTACTTCAAATTCGAAGACATTTTATACCAAACAGTGTACTTACAGTGTACTATAATGATTCAATTGGACAAATTGACCTCTAGAAATTCGCATGCTGAATAAAACAGGAAGAAATAGTTTGTACGTTTCCTTATCATTTGCATGAAGAAGCAATATAGTGAGTTTTGTACTAAAATTATGCATTATTTCCTCCTAAGCAGCCTAAAGGTAAAAAATATTTTAATTAGTTTTTACTTCTGTCTTCCCCATCAATATGGTATTAAATTTTATTAGATTTGCTTATATTTTGAAATTAATAATTGTACTATACGATAATTTTATACATAGAGCAGTTAACACACATAGAGTGTACAAATCCTGATTTTTATATTTAGGCAAAATACTATTTTTTAACATATTTTTGTTTCTGTTCTTGTCACTATTGTCTTCTTTAAAATATTTTTTGAATTTAATTCTATTTAAAAAAAAAAGTAGCTTCTTTATCAAATATATATAAAGTGTGTTACAGAAGTATGTTTACTGATAATCAATACTGTGTAGACTAATTATATTAATAGTGTCAATTTCACAGTACGAGTATCTCGCGAGTGCCACACTTTTAAAGAATCAACTAAAAATATGTTTTGAGGTTAGAAGATGTTGTCTTTTTTTCTCTGGTTTTCGTAATTAATTTTTGTAAAAACGCAAATTTAAACAAAATAAAATTTGCAAGAATCATGAATTTTTGCAAAACGAACAACAGTCTATTATGAAGAACTATTAAGAAAACACGTACACAAATCAGACAAATAATTTATTTCGTCGGAAAAATAGGCGCTCTTTTTTTTTTTTATAATTTCATAACTAAAGTACAAAAAAAGAAAGACAAAGAAAAGAAAATTTGCCAGTAAACAAAAAAAGCATATTTAGAAAAGCTCTGCAAGCGTTAAGAAGCTTTATTTAAAAATTAACAATCCTGTATAATTTATGCTTCAAAAAAATATGTATACAGCATTCTTAAAACAAATGGGAAATAAATAATTCGTTTGTTATGAAAATTGTGCTTTATTCTCCACCAGTGTCTTAAAAATAAAAATAATAAAATCAAATCGGAAGTCTTGCAGTCCTCCTATGACGTCATAGCAGCACAGATTAATGTAAATCAATGTATTCGTATCATCAAGAGGAGTTATAAACACCTCTGATTGTACTGCCATCTGGCTGATAAAAGAGAGAACCTCCGTCAGGATTTTGGAAGAATAATATGACGTAGTGTTCTTAAATAAAAATCTACATTTAAAAAATTGTGCTATTTAAGAAATTGTTAATTCAGGAATTCGTGCTCTATGGTTTTAAAAATGAAATATTTTCATCAATAAAATATTTAGCTTGTTTAAGACAAATTTTCCAGAAAATTTCATTTGTGTATCGAAATGTTCAGACAATTTTTGCAAACAAACGGAAAACATATTTATGAATAAATAAAAAATAAACTTTTCAAGCATTGAGATATTCTATTTAACAATCAACAATTCTGTTTAATTTTTATGCCTCAGAAAAATGTCATAAGTCAATTTTAAATAAAATTGAAAATAAATAAACCGTTTGTAAAAAATGGTGTCTTAGAATAATATGTTTTGTTTTTAAATTAAAATCTACATTTAAAAATTCGAAGCTGTTTTGAAAATTGTGCCATTTACGGAATCGTCAGCGAATCGTTTGGAATTCGAAATGAAATTTTCTTCGTGAGGAATTCGGCTTGTTCAAAACGAATTTATCGAATCAAATTATGTTGATTTTAAGTCCTTCTATTTAAAAATCCAAAATCCCTTTTTAGTTTAATACAAAATTTCAATAAATTTCTCAAAGCATTTCTAACTGTAACTAAAAAAATAGATAAATAAAATAAAATAAAACATATTTATTAATGCATAGAACAATAAACTTCTCGAGCGTAAAAATAGCGTTGAGATACTTTATTTAAGAATCAACGATCCTGTGTATTCCAAAAAAAGAAACGCCATAGTGCATCTTCAAACAAAACGAAGAAATAAATAAACCGCTCCTTAAGAAACAACGAGGAATCAGTTGTTATATTGGATATAAAATCCCTAGAAACATAAACAGTATGAAACGAAATGGTTTCTTGTTATAGTATTTTACGATTCCCTGTCTTTCAAATTAAAGCAAAGAGAGAAAGATAAGCTGTTGGAATGCCGCGGTTTCTTTTTTTCCTTTGCCACAAACCTTGATTTACACTCATCGTCAACTATGTTCAATGAAAGAAGGGAATTCACATATTTCCTTAGCCATTGTATCTAAACTAATTTGACACAGCACTTACTTTACAAAGGAAAATATTTGTGTAAGATTGTTCAGATCTAATTACAACTTTTCATTCGGATTTAGATGAACTGTTGAAAATTCTGAAGAATGCTGTTCATTCGCTTATATCGCTCAAATTCAAGTTTAACCTTCGTATGCTGGCAACTTTAACTGATTAAACAAATTATTCTTCTTAAACTTAATCACACTGTGGTATGCTTAAACTAAACCTTATTTTACAGTTCCTGCATGTCTATATGATATTACGGCTAAAGATACTTACATTATGGAGCAAAACTACATTGCAACTAAACTTCTATGGTACAGCTCATATTTTACAAAGCAGCAAATATTTGTGTAAGATTGTTCAGTTCTAATTACAGCTTTTCAATCTGATTTATATTGATTGCTGAATATTTTGAATCATGTTATGAAAATAAAAATCGCTCAAATTTGTTGAATTTGTTGACAAAAATTTAAACCATATTATGGAGAAAACAATCCTTCTTAGATTGATTGTACAATGATATATGGTTCAACTTGACCTTATCACGGTAGTAGCTTATTTGCAAGGTATTATTATTAAAAGCACAGGCAATATGGTACAAAACTACATTGTATCAAAACTACCTTAATATAGCTCGCATTTTAGAAGAAAAATATTCATACTGAAGATGATTCACATCTAATTACAATTTTTCATTCAAATTTATATGAACTGTTTGAAATTTCAGAGAGTGTTTAACAAAAACATCGTTTTTATTTGCTGTAACCGTAATATGGTAACTAATTTGAGCAACTATATTATTCTGCAAGTCATTCCTTCGTAAGTTTAGTTAAATGAAAATATGGTTCAAGAACACTCATCAATTTTAACGTTGAACCAATTTTCAGGCAATTTACTCTTTTTATTCTAAAAAACTGATTCAATGCATCTAACATATAATACATACATTAATACATTACATCTAAACTATTTTGATATAGCTTGTAAGGAACATAAGTCATGGCATTTCACTACTTGTGAAATGACTTAGACAGTTATTATGTTAGATTTAAAGTCTTCAGAAACATAAACAGTTGGAAACGAAGTGGTTTCTTGTTATAGCATTTCACGATTCCGTCTTTCAAATTAAAGCAGAGAAAGAAAGAAAAGATTTTGGAATGCTGCGGTCTTATACCTTTGGCACAAAGCTTGATTTTCGCTCAACGCCAACCATGCTCGATGAAAAGAGAGAATGCACTTATTTCCTTAGCCATTACTTATAGATTGCTTTTATACTACTCATATTTTTCATAAGTTGTTATTATTCATAGGTTGTTATTCTTCAGTGGTTATTAAAAGACGAGAATCAGTTGCTATATTGAGCTTAAAATCTGCATTAACATAAACAGTGCGAAGAGAAAGTATTTAATACTAATTCGCGCGTGAGAAACGTAAAAAAAATTACCCTACTATTATTGACGCCAATGATTGTTAATTGAATTAGGTAATATATGCATATTGAAATAAAAGAAATAAGCTATGTACTAAGAGACAAAATCAATGGAAAAACCGTAAAAAATACCACACTATTAATGACGACGATGATGCTTAATTAGTGTTGATAAAGACCATTAATGGATATAAAAAAAGTTGTATATCTACTAAAAAGGAAAATAAAGGGAAAAAAGATGCTTATTCGTTTTGAGGATATTATCGCCATATTATTATTGATTGAGGATATTGTCGATATTGAGGATATTATCTCCATATTATTATTGATACCACTGGTTACTAATATTGGTAATATGTATTAAAAGGAAATTTAAAAAAATAAGAAGCATGCTGTAAAGCAAAGTTAATGAAGAAGAATTTAATGAAAAATTCATTTAGGGAAACCGTAGAAAACCGCCTCACGCAGATGACGCTCTATTTTGGTGATATGTACTGCTATATTTGCTGTAGTTTTAATAAGAAATCTACAACCAGTTTTCTGTAGTTTCAGAAAATATTTTTCCATTGGTAGCGAAGATTTTATTATATTTAATTAATATTGTATTAATATTTAAATGAATTAGAATTAAAATAACTTTTTTTCCACCACTACTTAGAAATACTATAAACAGATAGATCATACCAAGTAAATAATCATATCAAGTCGTTATCAAGTTTTTACAAGATTTCTATTTGTTTTTAAAATTTCGGCTTTAGTTTGCTGCCACTGATTAATGTATTTAGCAAAACAAAACGTTAAATCTTGAAGGTTTATCCAATAAGTACCAGATTTACCAATACTGCAATAATGTATTATATTGATATATTTGCTAATTTTTAAAACTACACTGATATTAATCAATTTTAATATCGATGCTTTGGAAATACGTGTCTTACGGTCACTAGAAAGGGACATGTACCAAATAAATTTACTCGATAGTGGTAAATATTGACTATTATGAGTTAACCGCTGGCAACTTAATCACGCCAAATGATGCTAAATACAGTCAATCTCTATTCTGATGGGATGAACTACAAAAAACGCGTTTTGTTTAAAATAATAATGTAAAGCCGCCGGAAAGGGCAACAAATAATAATAAGTAAAAAAATTACAAAAATTTCAAGGTTCATTAATTTAAGAGCTTAGCGCAAAAACCAAAAAAGTGACATTTTGAAAGAGGCTATAATCAGAGGGGGAAAAAAATTGGTCTCCGAACTCATAAATTAACCGATTTATTAGAAGGCGGAACTAATAATTCTTGGTCTTATTTTATTTACCTTTGCCTAATTTTAAAAAAAATCCTGCAAGCATTCTAAAAACTATTAGTTACGTTAAGATTAGTCACGCTAAGATTAGTCACGTTAAGATTAGTCACGTTAAGATTAGTTACGTTAAGATGAAAGTGAAAAAGCCAAAACTAATTCTGTTACATCAAACATATCCATATTGATGTTATGTTATTTTCACCGATTTATAAATACCCCTAAAAATTTCACTTACCTGATTCTTACATTAAACTCTTCAATTGTGTCGTGCTGTCAAATTTGTGCATTATTTCGTAGTGTATGTTCAGTACTTATCAATTAATTTTTTTTACCCCGTGCAAAGAACAGGGGAATTCAGCTAGTAAATAATTAAACGAATAACGAAAAAAATTACCTTGTACATTAATTATAATTTTTCATTGATGATATTTCATTTTTACTAAGGTAAATGACAGCGTTTTCTTATATTATTCTAATAATATTCCTGAAAAACACCTAAAACCAGACCATAACAGGTAACATAAATAGGTAATACTATTTTTGCGAAAAAATGTTTTTATTTAACAAGTATTTTTATAGCTTTTCAGAGAGAGTCAAGTAAACTTCAATGTTCAAATAAGCACTCTCTTAACAAATCTATTAATGGTACTTCAAAAGAAAATCAATTGTTTTTGACAATCATATTTTTCATTTATCATTTTGATCATGTGTTTTGAAATTATTTTTTATATATTTTGATAGTAATACATATTGTATACACATTGTATAATACACACGGTAGTACACAATAGTAATACACATTGTAGAAAATAATTTTAAAAAAATTTGAAACATTATCAAACTAAGGCAATTGCTGCCATGCATTCTAATATATAAATAAATGATTGACGAAAAACAATTTTTTCAGGTTATTTTCCTAGAACTCCTAACCGTAAAATTAAATAAAAAAGTTTTTAAAGAAATTGCTGCAATAGTTGAACTAAATGTGTTCTGGATTGGTATCGTATTAAATTGATCTTGCAAATTTTATCAAGACGTTTTTATCAATAAATGTATTAGCTTAATTAACCAGTTCCGTATCCCTTAAATACACTCAATATGGTTACTCGAAGTTAACCTTCTCCTCCTTGTTGAACTTTTAGAATTTACTGAGATACTGCAGCATACATTATGCTATAGTTACTTGCAGAGTTACTACATATACCATATAGCATATTGTAGAGTTACTATAGCATGTTCCGAAACTATCTTGGGAAAAAAGTTATCTAAATTCCTTTTCATAAAGTTATTACACATCTTTATGAAGACTGAATTGTTTTGTTGATCATGCACATTTTTTCTAGAAGTTTTTATCAATAAATGTTGCAGCTTAATTGGCCAGTTCCTAACCATTCAAATTCGGAAATAAATAGGAGAAATATTGTTTTGAAAGTTCGGACTCAATATGGATACTTGAAGTTAGCCATATCCTCCTTGGTGAACTTTTAGAATTTACTGAGACACTGTTACTATACTATAGCATACTATAGCATATGGCAGAGTTACTATAGTATATGCTATACAATAACATATATCATATAATATAGCATATAGTAGAGTTACTATATCATATACTATACTATAGCATATAGCAGAGGGACTATAGCATATAGCAGAGTTACTATAACATATACCTTAATATAGCATGTATATTTTACTATAGCAAATAACAGAGTCACTATAGCGTATAGAATTACTATAGCATAAGAACAAGAATCCTATTGTTCTGAAGCTATCTTGTGAAAGAAATTATCTAAATTCCGTCTTCATAAAGCTGCTACAAAACAATGTTGAACAAGAAAGGTTTAGTCAGAATTATGTCTGGGAAGAATGAATAGTAATACAATTTTTAGACAACAACAGTATATGTATTAATTTAAAATGTCAAATAGCAAATATATCATTCCAGAATTTGAATACAAACAATAGTTAAATTGAATTCAGAGTAGAATTATTCTATAACATTGTTTCTGGTATGAAAATTAGAATATAAATATATTCTTTCTTTTCTTTTCCGTCTCACTATTACATAAGACTTTACAGTGGTTAAAGGCAAACATTTATCTTAAGGAATAGCATTATGTACGATAAAAAAATCGATACTCAAAATTAATGTTCTTAACGAAACTAATTCCTAAAAAATACTCCAAAATAAATTTCGTTCAAATTGAGAAAATTACTATCTTCACTTGTTTGAGGATATAAAAGTTACGTAAAAACATTAATGCTGCATGCATATTGATAAACAGAATCACTTAGAAATATAATAAAAGAAGAAACATTAAATGAGTACACTACACAGTTGCCGCCAGAATTTGAGTAAAGAGTTCTGCTTGACGTTTAGTGCGGAAATCCCTGAAGCGTCACTTCTTAACTCAGATGATACAAGAGGGTGAAAGTGGTTTCTTCAAACATTTGAGAGTTCACGTTTCGTCAAAAATCACATGATTTCATGGAAGAATACTGTTGAAAATAACAAGATGCAAACCAAGGTTTACAAAACCATTAAATATTAGAGTTATATATTCATTACCATAAAAATGAGCGTGCTTAGAAAGCCAGAGTTGTCAGACTGTAACGAAATTTTATATACGTATGTGCAACGTCGATATAAGTAAGTGATTAAAATCTCAAAGAAAAATTATCATTTATGGCACAAAAAATAAAGATGAATAGAGGTTTTAGTACCCTCTTGGGCCTCCTCTCACACGAATGCAGGGTATGACATGGTCTCGCATTGAGGAACACAAGCCCCTTTTGATCTCCTGTGGCATTATAAGGGACCTGTATGTCTCCTGAAAGCCCTGCCATGAGTGGCAACACATGAGGCTGAAGAATGTCACGTACGTACCGCTGGGCTGTCATGGCACAGTGGATCAATATTAGGGGTGGTCGTGTGCAATGGCACTCCATATCATCACAGCAGCTGTAGAAGTTGTCTGCTGCTGCACAGCGTAGACCGAATTAACAAACACCAACCGCTGCTTCCGCTTGATGTGGTGTCGCCCTCGACGGGATGGGACTGCAACCGAATGGAACCTGGTCGTTTTCAGTGATGAATTCAGATTTAATTTGGGCAGTGATGACCCATGACAGTCCATCGGTTACTGTCATGACATCCTTCATATGTGTTCAGTCATATGTGTTTCCCTTAAAGGAAGGGCTCTCAGTAGACATTTTTAAACAAATAATGCTCGGGCACACACAGCAAGATAGTCACAGGATTGCTTTCGCCAGCAAATCGCCCTTTTCTGGCCTGCTTGATCACCAGATTGGACACCGAATTAACATATCTATGACGACTTACGACGACAAGTTGGAAATCTTCCGAGTTTAGTTGATTTAGCGGGTTTTTACATCAATTATTAAACAAAATTCCGCAGTATATCATATGGGACTTAAATGCCTCAATGCCTGATAGTGTCATATCCTGCATTCGAGCTAGATGTGGCCCAAGAGGGTACGAAAAGTTCCAGTCATTCGTATTTTTTCCTGTAATAAATGATCGTTTTAATTTTATTTTTAGTCACTTACTTATAGCAACGTTGTACTAAAGAGTGCAAAATTTCGCTTCATTCCGACAACTCTTTTTATGTGAGCTAATTTTTATGACAATGAATGTATATCTAAGAATATGAACAATGAAATCGTTTCAAAGCACAACTTTATGACTTAATTTTACTTTTTTTGGTTTCCTACTAAAATCCTTTTTGTTTTGGAGAGATTGTTTCAAATGTATAAGTAGGAACTGAATTGCAGCGTTCAGTTGAAGAGAACGTGTTAAATAACTCATCTCAATTTGCTGTAATTAACTTTGGCGTATATAAAAACACAATGATTCTGCTTAGAAAACATCTTTTTGTATGTTTTAAGGTTTTAGAGTAAATTTTGTTCCCTACAGAGAAGGATAGCATGCTCCTAAGAAATGTGAAGGTTTTCAAAATGTCCCTTATCATCTCTTTTTCCTTACCACTTAAATGACGTCTTTAAAATTACTTATGTGGGTATTTTAAAAATATTTCTTTGTTTGATATTTCACGTACATCTTCAATTGCGTTTTTTTAGAATTACTGAAATAAGTATTTTCAAAATGTCACTGGACATGCTTTGTCCCTTAGCTCTGCAAACATGTCTTAAGAATTACCGATGTATGTGTGTTTTCAAAATGTTACTTAACTTTCTCTTTTTTTTACCTCTTCAATTAGGAGTTGAGAGTTACCTATATGAATGCTTTTACTTAAAATGTTATTTCTCTTAACAATTCAATTGTGATTTAAGAATTACCGATGAGAGTGTGTTAAAATTGTAAATTTTAAATTTTAACTCTTTAAATATTTCTTTGAAATAATAGATGCAACTCTGTCTAAAATGCTAATATGCCAAATTGTCTCTTACGATTTCAATGATATATTTTGAAATTACACATTGCTTATGTCTGCAATACTTTTCGCACAACTCTTTCCACAATTAATTTCTCAAAGTTATTATTTTTTTCAATACCTGACATTTGAGGGAACACTGGACATTCAGAATGAGAAATATCCATTCCTCCAAAATCCATTATTTGGTTTTCGAAATATTAAAAACGTTTACACTTTATTAAGTAATAGGCAACAAACCATGTTTATATCAAAGTTTTTCTTACCGAGTTATAAGATTATAAATTTATAAAGGTCCATGCTTTTCTCGTTATGGAATTTTTCAATGTTTTCACAACTTCAAAAAGTACCTTGATCACCAGTTTTTGTTTTATTGTTATTAAAAAATTTTAGACACATTTCGATGTATCTTGTTTAACTTTAAATGCATTTGATTAACTCAATATCTTAATTTTATTTTTAATAAATGAGCAAATGTAATTGAAGCGTGTTTTTTGAAGAAATTTTTGGTGACGAAATGAAAATTTATTGTCTAGTTACGTTATATTTTTATACGGCTACCATAATCACTTAAATTATTTAAATGCCTATTAAAACGACGTATTTGCGTAAAAATTGAATTGAAAAAATTAAAATTCATTCGAAGGGAACTTTTTAATTGCCGTCAATTAAAAACACTTCTTTTAGTTATAAATATTATTTTTTCCAAAACTTTGTACACTGACTTCTAAATTGATCGAATACAGATTTCACTTTTTTGTTTTGAATATCCTGCGTCCCCATTTACATAGATATGTTATTGAAGCAAGGAACACATATTTCTTATAACTACTTTTTCCAAGTTAAGTTTTTAAAATTTATCAAATCGTTTTTTTTTAATAATTTTAAAAATGAATGAATTTTATTTCATTTCAGTGTTTCATGTCATTCATTACGTGCAATAAAATATAATGATTTAATTTAAGGCCTACTGATTTCGGTAAAAAAACTTTTTTTAAATAAATACCTTTTATGCAATAAATTATAAATATTAAAAAAAATCCAAGATATTTTTATAGAAAATTCATGTATGTACACAGTAAAATTTGAAATACAAATAAAAAAAATCGAGATTATTAAAATTTTTATGCCGTGCTTCTTTTAAGATGCTCCTGTTTTTTCCAGCTCGCTGTTGAAAGTAGCTTCTGTAGGAGATAATATCTTTAACACTAATTACTGTCTATATTAGTATGCACACTGTTAAAATTTGAGAATCAAAACTAGCGAAATTTTCTTCGTTTTTGACAAAATCATTTCCTGAGAAATCTTCCGAGCGAATATTTTGACAAATTGAGGGAATTAGTATTTTTACTTATTCAAGGAAAATATTGTGCCAAAAACATTGCTTTAAAGCTGCATATTGATTAACACTTTTGATTAGAAACCCCCCAAAAAATAAAGGAATAAGAGAATGCGTACTTAGTCAGGTCCAGTACCAAACGAGAGTACTAAGTCCTGTACCATCCTGTCATATAGAGAGATGAGAGAGAAAATAGTGTCGAACTTCCAGAGGTCAGTATTAACTAGTGAAAAAGCTATTTCGTCCCATACTTGAAAACTCGCGCTTTGTCAAAAATAACGTGATTTTCATAATGAAATTATTGTCAATAATGAGGAATGTCAGCACAAAGATTGCTGATTCGTAATTTCTGGGAGTAAAATCTATTTGTTTTTGAAAATGTTTTTGCTTTTCTAAAGGATTCAACCAATATCTATTGGATCGTCAAATACAAGTTGAATTGTGGTGAAGTTAAATTTTTTTTTTTTTACAGTTTATTCAATGTTTCGAATTTCTAAATTATTTTTGATCAAAAAATATTATATAGTTTGGCGAAAAAAAACATGAAGTTTCCCAATGTAATTTTAAAAAAAAGAGATTGAAAAAATTATGAAGAACTTCATAATTTCACGAACTGCTGCAAATTTTTGTAAACACTTTATTCGCAGTTGTTTTTTCTGAATTAAAAAAAATTTATAATTGCATAAAATTCCAAAAATAATTCTAAAAATAAATTCTTTTATTATTATATTCATTCATATTTATTCTAAAAATAAATTCCTTTTATATTTTATTTGTTTATTATCAAAAAATATTTAAACTGTTTGATAGAACGGAATTTTTTTTCTTTAAAACCCAAAGAATTTCTCAGCTTTTTTATTACCGTCTTATTGAATCATACAAAACTGTCATATCTTTTAACAATTGCAAATTTGATGGTGACAGATCTGCGTATTTCTCTCGTCATTCCAATTTTTAGCACTTTTCCACATGATTAAGAAATTTAGATTATGATTGAAAAATTTTCTTATCATCAATTCTTAACAACGCAATATAAAATGCCTCAATCAAATTTAATAAGAAACAATCATTTTCAGTGTCGAATGATACTGAATATATCTAATATTTAATTTGGTGAGTGAAACTTCTAAAAACATTTTTACCTGTTAAAGCAGTGCACAATCGGTTAAGTTTCTGGTACAATTAAAGAGGATTGTTAAAAAGATTGAATAGGGTGAAAATTTGCTCCTACAGCTACTCTTGGGGTAAAATATGCCTTCTTGAAATGTTAGTTCATTTACTTAAAAAATAATAAAACTTTATAGCTCACCCGAAATCCTGGCAAAATGGTTAAACTATCCGCCTTCTAATTTTAGAGACCTGGGGGTTCGAATCCCAGTTCTGACATTTTGCTTGTACTTCAAGATTTCTGATTTTCCGAAATTTACAACTATTGAACATGTTTTATGCAATATTTAAACTCTTAATTAAATTATTTTTTAGAAAAATTTAAACTTTTAAATTTACACTTTTAAAATTTAGACAAAAAATATGTGATCGATGTTTCATTATTTTTTTATTTTAATGAAAATATATCTATCGTTTAAAAAACATTATTTGTACTTTGGTTATTTAATTTACTCAATATCTTTTACTGGATTTCTTTTATTTCGTAAAAAGCATTAAGTTTTTATAAAATTTAAGCTTGGAAATACAAGCAAAATTATATCATAATTCTTGTTGAAAAATATATATAAACAGATAAAAATTTAAAATAATTACTTATTTCTGAAAAAGAAGATTATATTTTTGAAAAACAAACTTTTATGGCAAAACACAATTTTTCCACACGAAACATAATGCAATTTTATTTGCATTTTCATAAAAAAATTTAATAAATATTTAATATTTGTTACAAAATAAAAGAAACTTCAGTTAGTTAAATTAAAAGAATTAGATTAATTTTTTTTAGTCCATGTTTTTTAAGCAAAAAAATAAAACATCAAGGAAATAATTTTGATACTACCCAAGACGATGAACAATTTTAAGAGGGAAAATCACAAATTGGCAATTACAAAATTTACAAATGAATATTACTATATAAAATGAAAAATTTTACTATATAATACTATATACTGCATAATATTTACTATATATAATTATTACTACATAAAATGAAAAATTTTTCATTTATTGACATATTCATTTTATAGTTAGATTTTTTTCCTCTCATTTATTTGATAATAAATAATTTGTTCACATATTATTTTGATAATGAAAAAATTATTAAGTATATATTACTATATACAGTATAATATTTACTATATATAATTATTACACTTTATAAAAGGAAAAGTTTTTCATTTTATTAACATATTCATTTTAGAGTTAGATTTTTTTCCTCTCATTTATTTGATAATAAATAGTTTGTTCACATGATAATGAATAATTAATTCACATACTATTTCTGTAAGTAAAAATTTATCAATATGCTTCGTTTTGGTACAAAAATTTAAAAAATTTTCACTCGAAAGAAAAAAAAATTCGCGATGTATGAAATGAATGATGTTTAGAGTTATCATTTTAAAATATTCATTTGATAATAAATATTATTTCATCACTAGCATATTATTTTAACATTTTTAACGTATTATTTTGATATCAAGGACGATAATGAACAATTTTGAGTGGAAAACAAACATATTGGCAAGCGCAAAATTTATCTATAAATAACATGCAAAATGAAAAATTTTAGAATTATTGATGCTTAGTGCTTTCCATTTCATTAATATTTTATTTTTAAAATGAACAATTTCTTTGCATATTAATTTTATAATGAATTATTTACACTTAAATTTGACTATAAATAATTTATTAAAATATTTTGATAATGAATAATTAATTAACATAATATTTTGATTAGTAACAATTTATCAACAGGCTCATTTTTTAGTACTGAACTTAACAAAATCTTCAATCGCATAAAAATTCAATCGCATAATAATGATTTGCAATATATAAAATTTCTTATTAATGATGTACTAAACAAATAATTAAAGAATGAATGATGATTAGAGTTTTCATTTCATTAAAATATTCATTTTATAATAAATATTATTTCCTTATTGCCATATTATCTTTAATTTATTAGCATATTATTTTGATATCGAGGAAATAATGAACAACTTTGAGTGGGGAAAAAAACATAAAGTGGCAAGTGTAAAATTTACCAACAAATAACAAGCAGTATGAATAATCTCAGAACGAATGATGTTTATTGTTTTCCCTTTCTTTAACATAATATTTTGATAATGTTCAATTTATTAACATATTAGCCTTATAATGGTCAAATTATTTACCCATTATATAATAAGTAAGGCCCGAATTTTGATGACATTTGCATTTTTTTGCATTTTTTGCATTTTTGGACATTTTTTGTCTTTTAGAGCATTTTTTTAGATTTATAGTGCATTTTTCTTGAAATTTTGGGGCGTATTTTGCACTTTAATGCATTTTTTTAAAGTTTTCTGTTAACAGAATTTTTATTATTTTTTATCAATTTTCATTATTACACTGGCTTCCAAACACTAAAGAAAATCTATAGGATATTAACAGGTGAAGCAACATCTTTTCAAATTGAAGAAGAATTGTCAGTAAGTAAGACAGTCTTTTTCAAGTACGCACCTATAACATCAGTAGACGTTGAAAAAAGCTTTTGCAGGAATGAAAATTTACTTTCAGACAAGAGACGCTCGTTTACATTTCAAATTATCAAAAAACATTTAATAATCCAATGTAATTCTGATATTTAGTAATATTATGAGATGGAAGTTTTTATATCCATCAAAGTTTCTATACAAAATAAAAAAATTTTGGTGTCAATATATTTTCCTTTTTTTTGTTATTTTAGGATATAAAACATATTTTTCAAACTTTAATGAGCGTAGAACAAGTATTGCTTTGCTTTATATCTTTTAAATGACTCATAATAATTTTAAAGAGCAAAAAAAAATTTTAATTCAATATTTTTACTTTATTTAAGGCATTTTTTGCGCAATTTTTGCATTTTTAAGGGCATTTTTTGCACTTTTTAAGGGCATTAGTTGAGATTTTTTAGGTCATCAAAATCCGGGCTCTAATAATAAGCAATTTATTAACATATTATCTGAGTCTGAACTAAATATTAAACAATCAACAGTGGAAAAAAACGACGAGTTTCAATGAAGAAAATTTTCCATAAATTATGTATAAAACTAGTCAGAGATCAAATAATGTTAAGAGTTTTTGTTTTATTAACATGTTATTTTGATGATGAATATTGTTTCAGTATTAGCATATTATTTTGATACTGTACAAATTGATGAACATTTTTAAATGAAAAGAAAAGAATAAATTAGTATGCTTCAATATATTATGTTAATGTACCATGTAAAATAATACTATGTAAAGTTTATGTAGCATGTAAAGCTTATTAACGCATTAATTTGCATATTACTTTACATATTATTTTGCTATTAAAAGAGACACTGAGCAATCTTACAATCTTAAGTTGAAAAAAAACTATACAGTGGCATGCAAACTATACATTACCCTACCAAACTATACATTGGCAAACTATACATTACCAATTAGCAATATGTAACACGAATAATTTAACATTCAATTTCAGCGATGTTTTAAGTTTTCTATTTTATAAACATACAGTTTTGTTACTGAACGTTATTTTAGTTTATTATGTCACATTAAACTAAAATTTCAATCGAAAAAACTTATACTTGTTCAGGTTAAGATTTATCCTCAAATAAAATTTTAATCACATAAATTAAGTATGAATGGTGTTTAAAATTCTCCTTTTTATTTTGATAATGTTTAATGAACTTAATTTCTCAAGTCTTATGAATTAATTCTAAATTTCTCAGGAATTCCGCAGAAATGAAATAAAAAAACCCCACAAAATTGCCATTGCCATGAGAATGGACACATGACAAGCAGGATCTCCGAAGAAAAAAAATGTGGCTTGGTTCGTTTCTCCAGGAAGAGAACACTGACTAATTTGTAATAGAAAAAAAAACAATCCACACAAATAAAGGATGTCAAATTAAAATACATCCTAGAGCATTTCATAAAACCTTGATGTATTGTTCTTTTCTCTTAGTCTTTGTGGGGAATGACTTAGTGGTGTATTCTTCTTGTACTATTAATTTTTGCAAACTAATTGCCGTTCGTGTCTTTGCCGTTTAGGAACATTATACAAAGGCTACAGACAATGTTTTTGGTACCTCATGAACGTGAAGCTTTAAACGCATAAACATATCTGTGGTTCAGTATTTAAACATAATCTATTTACATGATTCATATTTGAATAGCGAAGAATTTCTAATTATGTAATAGCAGGGGGTGCTTAAAGTGCGTACCAGAAAGGGATTGGAATGCGTAATGAGGTTGACTCACTGATTCTTTTACATTTCATTCATTTTTGCAAATGGATTTTCTACGTTTTACTTATATTTGCTCATTGATAAAACATGAAATAACACATGAAAAAACATAAGATCGCTGCTGTTTTGAGTGTTCAGCTTTAAGCAACAGTTTGTTGCGTTGCGCAAACGCTAGAAGACTTGAAAACTCTAAATTACAAAGGTGTGTTAAGAATGTACAGGAAGTACAAGGGAATAAATAAAATTAACATTCGATAATTAATTCAAGAATTATTAACTGTTTAACTTGTAATAAAAAATGCTTTAAGGGCCACTCTACAATCCGTAGAAATGCAGCGATACAGTAGAAATTTTAGGTCCTAATGAATAGCCATTTTCATTTACGAAAGAGTTTCAATGCGAGTTTTGGTTTGAAATTTAAATTTGTTCGACAGTTATTACAATTTAAAACGGTTTTTTTTCTCGCATTTTTGGCTTTATATTACTATTTATTCATTGTTGTAGAAAAATTCATTTAACTTTCTCGGTATCTTTAATTCATAAGCTGCGCTTAAGTTAAGA
This sequence comes from Parasteatoda tepidariorum, assembly GCF_043381705.1. Lineage (NCBI taxonomy): Eukaryota > Metazoa > Arthropoda > Arachnida > Araneae > Theridiidae > Parasteatoda > Parasteatoda tepidariorum. Next base: position 76,443,336 of record NC_092207.1, on the reverse strand, counting down.
TTGAAACTATCAGAAAGTGAAACTATAAAAGATTAGTGATTAAAGATTAAAGATGTTGCCAGATATAAGTTTGAACTTTTAGATTTAAACTTCAAAAAATTTAAATATTTAATTAAAGGGAGGTAAAAAAAACGTTTCCTATTTGAACCGTTATAATGACATCTCGTTAACAGGCGAAATTACTTCTCATTTTATTTCTATTAAATCCCACAATCTGTATTTTTAAGCTTAATTTTCGTTTTTCAAGTGCAGTCATTTGTTTTTCAAATCCAAGCAATCGTTCATTTTCTGACAATTAACGTGTTTGAAAAATATAATTTGCATTTGGAGAAAATAATGAATTTCACAAAAAAAACTATTTTGAATAAAAAACAATCACCGAGTTTAGTCAGTTGAGAGAGAGCAGGGGATGGAGCCTCCTAGCCTAATACAAAAACGTAATATTTGTTAAAAGTTTCAGCACCTCTACCACTAATTTCATCATTTGCCTTAATATATGTTTTGAATCAATACTTTTTAAATTGTTAATACCTTTTTCACGACTGCAGATAATTTATTGCACTCAAAAATCATTCAAGACTTTCAAATCTCTTTTTCAGTTTCAGATGAATGCTGCATTTGAAGCTCATTCGAAACTCGGTATTCTCACTTCTGAAACACATTCAAAACTTGGTACTCTCTAGATAAATTATGAATCGAAACTTTATCTGAGACTTTTGATTTTTACTTTTAACTCTATACAAATCAAACATTCACGACTTTCGATTCTCACTTTCAACTCTAGATAAACACCTCATTAGAGACTTTCAACTCTCACTTCTCGCTTTAGACAAATTGTGCATTTGAAATTTTCAAATATTTGTCAATAAATACATCTTCTTGCATTTGCATTCGAAAATATGTGCCTCATTGATATCTTTTATTTAAATAAACATGCATTGCACTCTAAAAAATTTCTCCAAGTTGTTGGTCGTAAGTTTAAACTAACGGTAACCTTTCTTTAAAATAACGGTGTCCGTAATTGTAACGAACTCCAGCAAAATTTGTAGAGTTGACCATTAATTATAAAGCTTCCCAATTGAATTCGGAGTTGTACCTATTTTGTATAGTGTATAGCTTACAAGTCAAAAAGCCAATGAAAAGAATTAAAATCAATTTAAAATTTAGTTAATAAAAATAAAAAACAAGAACAAATTCTGTATCATATGATGAAATTATTCTTCAAAACTATGTAATTTTATCTTATTTAAGTTTCACTTAGTATTATTTTGTTTTATTTGTACTTCGTAATATTCTATTTTATTTACAACTGTATTATTTAAATATGTCAGTAGTCATTTTTCTTTATAATATTTTTTTTCTTTTTAAACATTGTTTTATATTATTTTAAAAGATTTAGGTCTGTATAATTGATTAACTTTTTATACAATTTTAATAAAAACATATAATTAGTTATGACATTTACATAATTTAGCTACCGTGAACCGGGGCGAGTCTACCCATTCAGGGGCGAGTCTACCCATTTTAGTTTTATTTAATTTTCACTATTTTAAATTGCAAATAAAAAATTTTTTACCGACGGAGGACTTAGTTCAGACTCTAAGGAAGATGGCGCTGTAGTAGTTTGATCCGTTTTTATTTATTTGGTGTCTTTTTAACCGACCTGTTCAAACGTCTTTTGAGAGATTTGTATTGAAAATCAGCAAACTTTTAGTTGGTGCTCCGTAAGTATATTATTATTATTACTATTTTCACTTTGGTTAAGTGATAAACTTATCTAAGACTAAGATTACATTAATTTTATATGAAAAAAAAACAAAAAGAATGTAAGTTTTGCTGTTGTAAACAAAAAGCCAGAATTCGCGGGGCGAGTCTACCCATTCGTATTTAGTTTTAATAAAGCATAATAATATAATTTAGAACTTTGTTTATATTAAAATTAAGTCATTTTAAATGAACTTGAGTATATTATTTTAATTCTGCATTGATAAATTTATCATTAATAAGAAAATTTATAGGTTAAATATAAATGTAAATATAAAATATGTTTATTTTACCTATTTTTTCAATTTTTATATTACAAAATTAACTTTTTTTATTTAATGCAAGTTAAATAAATTATTATTTATAAATTATTATTACCTCCCAAAAGAATGGGAAAAGGATTTTTCATGATTCCCAATGTTTGAATTTCGATTTTGTTAATAATCTTTAATTATTATTATTTATTAATTATTTAATTGTAAATTTATATTAATTTTAATTTATTTTTATCAACAATAATCAGAAAAAAATGTTATTTTATAATGTTAATGATTATAAAAACAAAACTGTGATCAAAATGTGATAATCGATCAAATACTCAATTTGTGTTATTTTATGAATAAAAAAATGGAATATATAATAAAGTTATGAATTTTACTTCATAAATATCCTATATAGTAACTAAAATAACAATTTAATAGTAAAATTTGATTATTTACAATGTTAACATTCATTTTAGTAGAATGGGTAGACTCGCCCCATACGAGAGATTTGTCAGCAGTTCTATAAAAATATACAGTAACAGCGTAACTGTTAATATTTTCTAAAATCGATTTCACAGCTTTAAAGAGGGATAAATAGCGATTCCGAAACACCTATTAAAAGCCTTTTTTCTTTAATATTGACAAAAGTTTGATCACTTGAAAGTTCACAAACTGAAAAAATGGGTAGACTCGCCCCGGTTTACGGTATGTGAATAGATAAACTATGTGAATGTTTATCTATTCTTATTGTGTATTAATATTCTTATAATTACAGTTTCGCAATACAGATAAATACTTCACACTATTATAGTCAATGCAATATGTATTATAGTTAGTTCTAGTATTATCTTTTTATAAGACTTAAAGAAAAATTGCACAGTGAAAAAAAGTGTAGCAAATTTTGCTTATAACTAAAGTATTCAATGTTAGCCTATTTCCAAATTTCATTTTAATAATAATTTCAGAAGAGAGCATTGTGGAAAATTTCTAACATTTAAAAAACGATTTTTAGTAGAAAAATTGGCATTAAGTACAAATTTCAATTTGAAGTCAGATCTCAATTGGTCCATTTATTTTCTGATGTATCAAAAGATTTTAATATATAGATATAAAAACAACTACCAATTTTTAAATTGATGTAAAAATGAACTACATATCACCCTAGTAAATTTAATCTAAATTATCCTTAAAAAAAGGAAGGAAATGTATGCCTAAATTAAATGTTCATTTTGTTAAACTATCAGAACGAAGACAACAAATTTTAAAAATAATCAAAAAGTAGCATGACTTTTTGTATTTTTATGCATAAAAACTCATTTATCGGGCTTAAGAATATTTTATTTTAACAGTAATCCTAGGAAAACAATCTATATCAATAAAAAATCACCTTATAAAGTGCATTATTTATTACTTATTTTTTTTTTAAAAAAAAGGGATACTTTGTTCTTAAATATTTTAAATTTTTATTCAAATTGAGATATATTATTTGAAATAATTGAAAGTTTTCTTAAAATGGGAATATTTCATTGCTTCATAAATTAAATTTATATTAAAATTGAGGAAATTTTATTGCTAACTAATTAAACTTTAATTTTTAACTAAAAACATAATAAATGGGATCTTAAAAATAATCTTAAAAAGCATTATTTATTCAGATGAAAAGTGGTTGTAAAGTTTGTTATAATCAAAGTCACAGTCACATTACAAACCGACAGCTAGTTGCCTACATGAAAAATCAGAGCTGCTATGAATAGGCAGGTGGCTATTGACATAGTATCCGCATATCCGTAATATTTCGCAGTTTTTATTTTCAAGTTCTGCATTAATTTTATGCGTGATATATTGAAAACATATTAGGAATAATTTAATCTATAATTATTTAATGATCGTATTTATTCTTGCTAGATGTACTATATCATAATGTATTTTCGGTAATTTGCGTTGAATTCAAATCATCATTTTATATTTGTAAGTTTTAAGTATTTTGCCAACTTGTACTAAGAGGACATAATAAACTAACTGCTCAATGAAACTGACCGGTTTCCTTCATTGGTTCACTGTCACTCGCATTTTTCCTTCGTTTACTTAACATATTGCAGCTTTAATAGTATGGAAAGTAACAATTTTATAGTAATGCACAGTATGGGAGGTAACAGTTAAATTAACTTAATTGACTTAACTTGTTATTAATTAACTTAATAACTTAATTGAAAGAAAATTCAATCCACAACTATTACCTTAACAAATCAGCACTCAATTAATTAGGGTTTCAATTTTCTAATAACTTATTTATACAGTTTGCATATTTTAGGAGGTTTAAAACTTCTGTAAAAAAATTACCCTAACATTCATTTCGTAATATAATTAAATTTTAATTGTACATTAAAATTTGTATTCTTAAAAGCATGACTAGTTCTTTATTCCATTTATTTTTGTGTGTTTTAATTCGCCAATTTCATTATGTATAGTCACAATGTCTCATATAAAGTGGTCTTTCATAAGTGATTCCTTATTTTCGCTTTAAAAAATCCACACACTCAGCTAATAATGCACCAATCCACAATTAACTATTAATAGTTTAAATTCTTTTCATACCTTTTTACTCTAATTTTTTGTTAGTTAAGAACAATTTTAAATAGAAAAACTTATATTAACGCAATAGTTGCTTACTTTAAATTTATAGCATACTTAAACTTCATCTGTTCTTTAAAATTCCCTTTCTGTTTCTTCGAAAAGAAGCATGTCGAATTCTAGATTCTATTTCTTTTAGCGTGATTTAACGTGTCGATCTTGATTCTGATGACCAAAATCCCCCTTTTATAAATGATGTATTAGTTTTGTATTTATAAAAAAGACGCAAACGGATTACATCTTTACTGAAAAATAGTAATCAGTTATTGATAATTTAAATTTCCTGATACATTTTTAAGCTAACTTATTAACTTAACAATTTTTTTAAAAATAAAAAAACATTTAATAATAATTACACTTTTCATGCTTAGAATATACTCGAATTGTATTTACTGTTTGAAATTCTTATACCCTTTTTAGTTCTGTAAAAAAATTATTACTTACTATTAAAATATGCTTTAATATTCAAATAAGGATTTAATCACTCCAGGAAATTAGGAACGAATTATTTGTAATTTGAAATTATCGTATCTTCTTCAAGATAATTTTTTGTTAACTTTGAATTTATTTAAAACATAGAAAATCACTAGCCAAAAATTTGCTTATTTTCTATTCATAATATAATTTTATTTTAAATACCTCATAAAAAAAATTAACTAAAACTATTGTTATCAAATAATTTCAAAATTATAAATAAAAATTAATTTCTCTGGAAAATTATGAATTAAAAAAAATAATAATTCGATTAAAAAATTAACTTACTTGGAAATTCCTCAGGATGCCTCAGCTGATATCTTATTTCCCTTTCATTTTCTGTTGTTGGTATACAAATTGCAAACCACACACCACCTGACATTTTAATTCAAAAATTGTTTAACGCTGAGAAGAAATTTCTAAAATGAAATGCGTCAAAGTAAATTAAAAGTCCTTCAGTCTATGTTTAATCCTTACGAGAGAATTTTTTTAAGCTCCATGGATTTGATATGTCCAGCATACATTTAGTTTACCATCTTGGCGGTTTAATCTCGGGGATTTGAATAAAGAAACCTTAACACGTAGAAGCGTACTCTTCTAAACTTCAACCAGAACAATAGAAAGAAGCGAGTAAAAAATGATGAAAACAATTTTACCTGTTCATGATGAAGTTCATATATTATTTTTTCCTTTTGCTACATCAAAGGTAGAAAAAAAGCATTAAAAGTCGACCGTATTTAGAGACCGCACGGAATAATCATCAACTTCAAACGTGCATTCACTTTTATTTGCATGCACAATATAAAACGGGATATTTATGGTAAAGACAACAAATTGCCAACAAAATCAGAAATTTTTAATACTTAGTTAAATAACTGCTCTTAATTAAACAATTGCTAATTAAATTTCACAAATTAAGTTTTAAAACTAACATTTAACATATATTACTTTTATTTTTGTTATGTCTATGGTGGAAAAAAAAGTTTGAAAAGTTTTCAAATAAGCATTCACTTTTAATTTTATGCACTATCATAAAACAGGATATTTATGATAGCGACAACAAATTGCCAACAAAATCAGACATTTTTTAATACTTAGTTTAATAACTGCTCTTAATTGAAAAATTGCTAATTAAATTTCAAAAATTAAGTTTCAAAGCTAGCATTTAATATATATTACTTTTATTTTTGTTATGTCTATGGTGGAAAAAAAAGTTTGAAAAGTTTTCAAATAAGCATTCACTTTTAATTCTGCGAACAATCATAAAACAGGATATTTATGATAGCGACAACAAATTGCCAACAAAATCAGACATTCTTGAATACTTAGTTTAATAACTGCTCTTAACTGAAAAATTGCTAATTAAATTTCACAAATTAATTTGTAAAGCTAACGCTTGAAATATATTATTTTTAATTTCGCAAAATTGAAAACATGAAAAGTTCAGCTAGTTTAGAGTGGTAACTACAAAAAATTACCAACAAATGTATGCTTATTTAATACTTATAGGTTTATAATTGAGGAATTCTTAATTGAGTTTAGCAAATTAATTTTGAAAGAGATATTAATCCAAATTGAATCACCATCTTTAGTGAGCATTCACTTTTACTCAACAAATTAAAAAAAGTTATTTCTTTTAATACTTAGTTTCAAATGAATATTTATCATAATATATTATGATAAATTGTTCATTAAACTTACAAATTATTTTAAAAACTAATAAAAGAACAACAAAATTAAATCGTATTGAAACTTCATCAACAGTAAACTTTCAAACATTTTTATTTGCATGCGCACAAAACCGAATATTTAAATTATAGGGAAAAAATGTCCTACAAAATCAGAGATCTGTAATGATTTCTTTTATTGTTCACTGAGCAGTTGTTGATTGTATTTAACAAACTGATTGGAAAGATAAATTAATTAAAAGAGAATAATCGTTAACTTCAATCTTGCATTCAATTTCCTTTTCATATAAAATATAACAAAGGATACAAAACAAATTTATTAGTACTGAATAATCATCAACTCCGAACAGACATTCACTTTCAGTTTCATACACCATTTGAAATAGATTATTTACGTTAAAAGCAACAAATTTCGAACAAAAACAGATTGATTTACTGTTTAGCTTCATAGTTTCTGATAACTGAGCAATTGGATACCTGCAAGTGACGTCATCGCTGATAAATCAAGACATTTGTCGATACTAAGGCTCCTAATTCAGGGGCTCTAGTCGATACAGAAGTTAACCAGGTTCGAGACACGCGCGTGACGTCATTTATAGATATTCAATTAAATCTGATTTAAATGCACATGATTAGGCATAATCACTTCATTGTTTTCAAGTTGTAAGTACCCAATTGTTAGTAGGATTTTAAAAAAATAATGTTGAAATAAATGTTGAAAAACAAATTAGAAAACTGAAAGAGATATCTGAAAGTGACGTAGTGTGGGTATATCGATCCTGATTGGTAGATGAAACGTAGTATTTGTTTACTTTAGCTACTGTTCTTTCCATTATATTTCGAGAAAGCCAAGCCAGTAAGTATTAATTCTCTTAAATGACAAATTCTATATTCTTATACAAAGATTCTTTCAGAAGGATTTCAATTCTTTCACCATATATTTCGCACTTAACACTAAAACATGCATGAAGCGACGTAGAACATAAACAAATTAATTATGCATCAAAGTTGCAAGGTACGCAAAACAAAAATATATCATGGTTACACTAAACTACATAAATAAATAATGAATCTAAGTTAAGCAAAAGATGTAAGAGACGAGAAAGAATTATATTTCAATTAATCCGATGTGCGATACGGCACTATGTTTAATTAACTTCATATTAATTAACATTCTAATTCATGTGAAGAAACATAGCTGAACTTTAACATAACATTTTGCTTATAACTAAGAGCTGGAGCTGACGTCATACTTTTCATGCGTGGGTATCTGTGATCTTCTTCTTGAAGTGCAAGAACCCAGTTATCATCAACTTTAATCATGCAACTATTTTTGTTTTTATGCGCAATATTATTGTAAAATATGCTTTTACTTGTAATTTACAGCGTCGAAAAAAAGGGGGAGGGACACCGGTGTCCCATACGCGTCAGAGGGTTACGCTATTTTCAAAAACATTGATTTCAAATGATTTCTCACTAGAATTCTAATACAGCTAATGAAGTGTTGTAATACTTGTATTTGTAAATTTCAGAATTAATTAGGAATTTTTTATTTGATTTCTCAAAACAAAAGAATCTTTATTCCAAAAATATAATATATATTTTTTTTTAATTTTAGAGTTTTAACACGTAAATAATAAAGTTCCTGAATAAGAAGAAAACTCATAAATCAAAGTAACCTTTTATAGCCAGCAATGCTCTCGGTCTGCAGAATCAATTTAAACTGGTGTCATATGGGTTAAAATTGCAGTTTTCTTATAATTTATAACGTAATAACTACTTTGAAACAGACAATATAAATTTTATAAATGATTCAAGAAACTAAAAACCTATCTGTAACAAGCAATACAGCTCGATTAACGAGATTTTGGGTTCCTTCCTCATGAGTTTCATAATAACAATTATTTTTAGTCGTATTTAACACTTCTCAATTGTTATCATAGTTACCACTTAACATTGATTTTTTTCTAGTTTTATATTTCTTATTTAATCAAGTTTAGTTAAATATCTATGAATAATAGACAATAAGAAAATAAACGTATTGTTGCCTTGTCAAAATATTTTATGGCGCTGCAACGTTATATCATGACTAAATAATGTCCTTTGTATTTCACAGCTTGAATGATAGTCACTGACCGCATCGAGCTGGAAAAAAACTATAAAAATTTTACCATCGGAAGACTCTCATTCAAAATAATGTTTAATTTTTATTCTAAAATAAACCTTTCCTTTGGCTCACAAATAATAACATAGAAGAATCAAGCACCAATCAAATATAAGTAAAATAAGGCATTCGCGTAGCAGCCTATTGTAGATCAGAGGGGTCAAGGAGGTTAAAGCTTAATAGGGAGGAAAAAAAATTTGGTAAAATTTACACACTGTATGTTAATGACATTTTCGGTAAAATTAAAAAAAATCTGGTTAATAAAACCAAAATATACGGTATTTAAACCATTTATTTAGTAATTTTTCCGTTTATATAGTAATGGTATACGGGAAATTTTCGTTTACAAAATTGTAACTCATATTACCAAACATATAGTAAAAAATACAAAACTGAAAAGTAAATTTCGCCGAATTAATGGTTTTTATTCCATGCTCTTAGGTACCATGTTAAAATTATCAAATTTTACCAAATTTTGGGACACATTATAAAACCATATTTTATTGTTAATTTTACCAAAATCGTTAAAATTTATGGAGCTTCTTGGTGTTTCCATAGAGCCAGACACACGATAAATATTACCATATTCTCTGTAGTTTGCACCATACTTTTTCTTCTCAGTGCACAATGTTGTGATCAACGACATGATTGAGGCAATGCGTCCGCACTGCACACAGTACTTACTTTAACTTCTAAGACAAGCTGGTACACATTGCTCTGAACTGGATGAGCTTTAAGCCGGCTCTGGGGGTTCAACCCCAATTCTTCACAATGACAGTTAGTGCCATCATCCGGCACTATGAAAGTGCCTGACAATGACAGTTAGTGTCCTTCGCCTCTTAAGTATAAGCAATAAAATAAATATCCAGCATTTTAATCATTTTTTAGCTTTTGTAATAAGGATCTCTTAGTATCACAAAAAATTTTTGTAATGCCATTTTGTCGCGAAATTTTAGTAGAGTGTCCTTTTCTTACGAAATCGCGTTATTTTTTTGTAAAAAAAGAATGCTCAAATATTTGAAAACATACTGTTTCTTCTTCCGTGTGTAATCTTAGCACATTTTGGAAACTCTCAAACGTTTTCGTTCTTAATTTAACTTTTAAGCCCTTTACACTGTATGGGAGAAGAGTGCAAGAGTTAGCGCTCCTGTTTGTCAAACAGGATTTCCATGTTCAATTTCCGGTTATGACTAAGCACACAGTCAAACCTCTTTTATCTTATGTTGTTTTACCTAATGAAGTGTGAAATCGAAGTGTTGCATAAAATATAATGGTTTCCACAAAATGTGTATCCTCAAGCAAACAAAAATAGTGTTTTACTCGATTTGATGAAATGTCATTTTCCAAGAAACGATTGCATAAAAATACAAAAAAGATTTTTGTGAGTTTTGAGTACCCATTATCTACAGTTTGTTTTTCAATGGATCAATTCGTTTTATTAACAGATTCTGATTGTTTAATACATTCAAAACTGATCTGATCAAATTTTGAAAACTGCCGTGTGTTTAAAGTCTCCCTCCAACAGAAAAGGGATTATACTCCATGTTAAGCCTTTTAGAACAATATAAAATAAAGTAAATAATCTTTAAAAAATTCAATTATTTGAATAATGTTACAAAAAAGTTTCATTTAACAAAAACTATTCAAACAGATTTGATAAAATTATTTACTATAATTTTTTTAACTAATGAGCTTAGCTCTACGTTCACCAAACCATTACCATGCAATATTGCATGGTTCAGTTTGGAATCACAGCTACTTTCGTAATAATAGTTAAATAAATTAGTCCTGTTTGAAACGTGTCCTAGTATTTAACAACATAAATAATAGCGGAAACTATAATTAGGTATAACTTAGACTTTTCTGAGTTCTTTCTAAACATACTCAATCATTGAAAAGTTTTGCAATGAATATTGAAACAAATTCGGGTACTTGCAATCTAAGAAGAAGAATACCGCTGGAATCACATGATTATGCCTAATCGCGTAGTTGTAATACATGAGCTGTTAACGTTACGGCTATTTACTTTAGTTTATTATCATGCTTGATTAATTTTCGGGTCAGATTTAATTGGATACTTTCAAGCCACGTCATGCGCATGTGACGAACTTGATTGATTGCTTAATGATGACCTAAACAAATGCCACGATTTATACACGGGTGACGTCACTTTCGGGTATCCGATTAAATAATCATTAGATATGATAGAACTCCGATTAAAATTTCTATGCTGTAACCTTTCTGAGAAGTAAAATGCGAATGGATTGTTGGCATCAGTATTGTTAAAATTTAAATTAGATTTCCTAATTTAAAATAAATGATTTTTAAGTGCATGCTTTTTGAGTGCATAAATAAGAACGCGCATGTTGTTTCCAGTGGAAGAAGCATAAACAGCCATATCTATTCTTGTAGTTAATGTTCTGTTGTTTCTTCTTTAGAATTTATTGCTAAGAATGTTCTCTCGATCTCCGTTGTTTTTAAAATATTTTAAATAAAAGTTTTTACATAGCACGAAATTGCGCTGAACAAACTATGTTGACTTAATATAACTGCAGCTCAAAAAATAGTAAAATTACGACTCACTCCTTATTAACAGTATAGATATTAGTGTTACTTTCTAAAATAGCATATGAATTTACATAGAGTTTGACCTGTTTATCCGAAATTGCAATAATATCACAAACATATCAGTTCCTTTTAGTTACGGAATAAAGAGAATTAAAACAGAATGTCTGCCTTAAAAAATAAAATTTAGTGTTGCCAACGGAGGCAATGAAATACAGATTAATTTATCGAACCACATAAGAGAAATGTATGTATCGATACTCCGAGTCCTAATTAAGAAATATTTACGGTAATAAAATCACCAAATAGAACAAAGCCACCTATGCAAAGACAACCGGTGCAAGTTAATTCAATTATTTTTTTTAATTCTTTATTTTTAGGTTGTTGCTGTCATCGACCATTAAGGCAGAGAGAATGTGATTGTTCTTGCTTTCCAGTGGTGCCATCTATAGCCAAGAATTCTACTTCTGCCACACCCATACGTCACACCCGTTTATAGGCGGACCCATTCACACAGCCATTCATTCGTCTACTGATCGTAATTTTGATCTGAACCAGAGAGCGTTCGATCTCCAATTCAGTACCCCCAGAGGTAATGGTTTGTTATGGGAACGTGAAGGGCTTAGTGACCCGACAGATTTAACGTGCACCATTTACTACACGGGGAGTTTTCGGCCTGCTGGATTCGAACTCCCGTTCTCACAAACGTGAGTCCAGCACCCTGCCAACCAGGCTATCCCGGCCTTTATTTTTAGGTAGCTTTTTTCGAATTAAAAAAAAAGGAAATAAAATAGCTAAATTTACTTCGCCATCGAAATCAAAATGGGAAAGTACCGAATTTAAATACCGAATTTTTTTGCTAAATCAGTATTTTAAAATTTTATTTTCAGACAAAAAATATTGCTTTAAAAAGAATGACTTCAGTTTCGTAAAAATTCAGTTTTTAAACTTTTGAACTGCTTAGCTAAACAAAGAATTGATTATCATTCCTTTTTTTTAATAAAATCAGAAATTTTGACTAATTATTTGGAAAAAGCGAATTATTACAAGAAACAAATCGAGTTTAAGCTAATCAACAAATTAGTCAAATGTGAGAATCACGATTAAAAAGCGTGCCAAGGCTACCATCTAAAACATCGTACATCGTAAATTATTATTAACGAATGCAGAAATATGCTAATGAATTTCTGGATCATTTATATATTTTCAAAGTATTGTTCCAAAAGAAGATTTTTACATCATATTTTTGGCGTTGAAAATATAGTTCGTGATTGTATTTATTTTTTACAGGTCATTGTACTGCAATATTATTTTTTACTCTATGAACTTATTCACCGCATTTTTTGTAACCTTGTGACTTTCTGAACCTGTAAACACAATGATTGATTTTAAAATTGTTCAACCCTAATATTGCGCTTTTTTCCTGAAACAAAATGAATTTCAAGTAAATATTTTACATCAATTCATATTAATCCGCTATATTACATCCCACTAAATATCCACCCAGTTCTTCTTATTCCACTGCTCAAACTTATTTAATTCAATGATAATGCTTTTGTTATTTTATAACCGTTGTTGAACAACCGACCCAATTTTTTGAGTTTGCGACTTGTTTTGGGTTTATGACTTTATTAATGCCCAACTTCATAGTCTTGTAATTTTGAACCCGATCTAGGAGACAAGGAAACTCATGGATGAAGTATTGGGAGAAATTTAAATCCGTGGAGGAATTTTGATGGACCTAACCCGCATTTGCGTTACATGGGGAGGAAAACTACGAAAACCTCCCACAGTTAGCCTGACGGCGCAAGGAGACTCTAACCCATGATCCGTCTACCATTGAGGATATTTTACGTCAGCACTGTGGTCGGTGCACGTTGCTTGCTGAATTCGTATCGACCAGCCATCCCTAGGATTCGAATCCGTTCACCTCATCGGAAGGTGAATGCCATCGCGGATCAAGGCGTATGTTAAATACCAATGGCATATGGTCATGGTATATAAAAAAAAATAGGTGATCGCGGGGTAAGACTGGGTAGCTTCTTTCTAAATGAGACATCATTTAAAACAACAGCAGACTGCCTCGCCAAAAGTGACAGCTGAATAAATTTGAAGCTCTGCTAGTAAAAGAAAAGTGTGGAACCATTTTCTCCATCCTTGATGGCTCTGCATACTAAAAGTTAAAATTTCGAGTTCAATGGTATGTTTAAAGAAATTCCTTTCTATTTATAAGTAGAAGAAATGCTACGATGTGTTTACTTAAACATGTATAAGCCCGCAAAGTACTTAAATATGGACTACCTATAAGAAAAGCTACGATGTCTGTATAACTGCGGTTTAATAATTTTAAATACAATAATTTTAAATACCTTTTGTTTTAACTGATCAAACCTACTGTTCAATAAATTGGGTAAAGCTAGCTGATTAACTTTTTTCATTGTGATTTTTATTTATTATTATTATTATTTTGCACCTCTCATTTTTATTTGCATATATATTAAATTGAAACTTCAGAAAGATGATCAAGGTTACGTTGAAAAATCAGATTGGGTGGAAGTGGAATTGCCGGAGAAGGAGTGAGAAATTGGAGGTATTGTTAATTGGTGAAATTTGATCGCAGTTTAGAGTGCTAAATGATGTCTAATTTAAAGAGGCGTTAACGGGTAAATAAAAGAGAAAAAGAACATGACAAAAATGTGTTATCAAGAAAGAGAACGTTGTTTCGTAGTGACTCTCAAAAGAAAAAAGAAAGAAAAGGAAAAAAAAAAAAAGAAGAAGAAAAACCTGAAAACAAAATGAACGAGAAGAGAAATGTTTAAAGAGCGAATCAAGCAAAATAGTTTTATCAAAAAAACTTAAATTACTGATTGATGTTTCTTCCAAAGATGATGATAAAAACACATCAGTTGTTTATTGTTTAAAGTGTAATGGTGTATTTTTTAAACAATAAGAAAGGAGAAAGGTGGATTCGTGGAAAGTGTTTTTACTAAGCCCATAAAGACTGCAGTGGTACGGAGGCAGAAAATTACTACTTCACTTGTGAATTTTGTATATAATATTCTTAAATTGTCATAAAATAAAAATATTTACTACTTTTACCAGTTTATTATACTTTTACTAAAGATTCATATCTTAACAAACAATAACAGCACTGTTCTGTTACGTTTCAACAACCTCTGTTTTAGGGATAAAACCGAGGACTACCCGGTTTCGCTTTGGCTATATTGATACAATATTGGAAAGCACTTCTTTTTGTTTATATAATCGTGTGAGCTGATGAAAAAATTATATCTTTTTTTACGGATTTTTTTTTCCTTGGAATTTTTTTTACGGATTTTTCTTTTTTTTTTCTTTTTCTCTTTTTTCATTGTTCTGTAATTTTTTTCCATGTTGTGGGGAATACTAACAGGAATTAAACTAATATGAGCCTGAGCCATCGAATAACGAAATAAAACTAAATTGCCAAAATAAACTATTTATTAAAAATTTCAAAATAAAACCTTAATTAGAACATCAACTTCCAAAATAGTTGGGAAAAGAAAACTATGCGCCCTGTAGCTCGCAAAGGCCAAAGTAAACATACTGTAGCAAAATCGCTAATCCAACTGACAAGCAGGCAAAATATTCTAGTTAGCAGGAGTCTCAGAACGCATGCGCAGCAAATCAACAAATAACAAATAAGAAAAGATTTCTCCTTACAAGTTATTGTTAGATTATTCATCTAAGGCTGAACACATGTTTTCTCTACATTTTGAACTTATAACGACTTTATAAATTCAAAACGAACGGGTCCTTTAACGATTCTTTTTTTTCTCCAGATATCCGTTGTTGATCCTAATTATAATGCGAACTTTTGCTTCTCTTACAATTTGCTTCCTGAACTAAAATAAAAGTCAAAAATCAAGTTTTCTTTTCTTGAAGAAAAATCGAAACAGGAGAGAGCGTCGTTAAAGGTTGTTGGAATGGAAAATCACGTCCCGGGTCTCGGTCTCAGGACAAACTCTCCCCTCATTAACTATGGACTTGACTACATCACACATAAATTACATACATAATATTCTAAAATTCCCAGATAAAATATAAATGCTTGTTACTTTTTCACTGAATTTCTAATATTTTTTAATTTCCCATTGAGTTAACATGCATACCCGGCTTCAGCCCACTAGCGGTATAAGATTAAATCATTTGAGCTTTCTCCAGAAAAAAAATCATTTATAAAAAAAAGTAGAACTACTATATATTTTAGGAAATTAAACATTGTAAATAAAAAAAGTAATAAAGTAAATAAAAAAATACCTTGATGAAATCTGACAGTTTCTGGATCGAACTGTTTAACTCATACAAAACTTCGAATCAAAGCTACTCTAATTCCACTTTTCCATCTGCGCATTTCATAGAAAGGACTTAAATTGTTTATTAAGAGTGTAAAAAATTCTTTTTTTTCAACTTTTAAAAATTTAACTTAATAATTACTAGGAAAGAACAAGAAATATAAATTCAAAATGACCGGTAATTACTTTCGTGATCTAGCCTTAAGCAATGAAGATTTACGTGTTAGCTTCGATCATTTAGAAATTTTAAAAAAAATTACTTTCCATGCTAAAATTTAGCACCAACAAACAAATAATAGAAAATGTCCTGAAATTCATACAAGATTGTAATTTTTGTATATTTTGTACTCTAAATTATTAAAAAAAAATAAAGGTTTTTGTTAATAGCTAATCGTGTAAGGTTTTTAAAAAAGAAGCTCTGCATGAAGGAGCATTAAATTGAGCCTTACTGAGTAATTTTTGGTCGCATAATTTCCCTGATTAATGATCACAATTGACGGCCAGTGTCATGCGATTAACACTGTTGAGCTTCTTTTCTTATCGGTCTTTTTAAGCGTAATGTATATGCTTTGAAGGAAACCTCGAAAAAATAATACTGAAATTGTTTAATTGTTTTGGCAATTCTGATTTATAATTTTTATTAGCATTACTAATATTAGTTTACTTTTTAAACTTTGTAAAATTATATTTTAATGTAGGTATTTCAAAATATAAATAATTAGTTTAATTTTTTCACTATACTAAGAGACTCTGCCTCCTTGTTAGCTATTGTGCAATTTTTGAAAATGAGCTACATAATAAGAAAACTTAGGTATAAAAACATTAAAATGAAATATGTACAAATAACACCAGTTTCAAAATGATTATTTAATTCGTACCAAAAAGTTTACTTCTTTGATCATTTTTACCATTACACTGTAAAAAATTGTCTTTTAGAATTTGAAGTTAAACAATCTAAAAAAATTGTGTTATAAGGAACACTTTATTTCAAGTTTGCAAAAAATTAAACTTTCACATACCCTGCAAAATATCCATGTGAAAATATAGAAAAAGCACTGGCAGGCAGAGTTTCCAGTCGGTAAAAAAATATTTAAACCTTAAATTACGAATCACTCGTAATTTTACATTGTAGAAAATACTGCATAAGCCTGTAAAATAAGCAGCATTGCCCATAAAATAACAACTGCTACGTAAAAGGTCCGTAGTAAAAGAATGGTATCCGACCGTAAAATGAAATTCAAGATCAACAATCCGCCATAATTTCGAGACTAACAGCATGATAGTGGTAATGTAGACAGTATTACGCACAGTTCGCCTTTTGTTCTCATACCAGCAGTACACATTGATCTGATGCAGGGTGGGCTTCAATCCGCCATTAAGATTCGAACCCTAGACCTTCGCAGCGAAACTTTTATTAGACTAATTCAGGAAATAGCTAGCCTAAACATTGTAAAAAAAATTCTAAATTTTACAAGAAAAAAACAATGTGCCCTTAAATTTTAAATTTTTTAAAAAAATTGGATTTAAATCATGAAAGCTAATTTTAATTTCGAAAGCAATTAATATCATGCTGAGACTAACTCTTGCCATATGAAACGGATAGAAGTTAAGCAATCACCAGCATGGATATAATTGACTGTTTTAACATGGATAATGTAGATATAATTTTTTCATTGAAAATATGATGCATTTTTGGCCTGCAAATGTAGTCAATCAAAATTAAAGTTGTTAAATGTTGATTGACTATATTTAAATAACGAAGAGTATTAAGTAACTCTCTGAGCACCCAATTCTAAAAGAAGAAAAAAGATTCTATGTTTAAAGATGCTTATATTGACGCTATTTAAGATGCGTATTTAGCTCGCTTATATTGACGGTATTAACGAATAAATTATCTTCAATGGGTTAAAAATTTCGACTGTTTTAACCTTCGTTAGGGCATCGATATTGTGACGTCACTGAGCCTCGAATTAAAAAAAAAATTATAATTTATTTTCTGTAGCTAAAGTATATTATGTAACTAATACATATTAGGACTATAACAAATATATAGGATTTCAACTGTTACAAATGTTCATAACTATGATTGTCACAAATCACTATTACCAGAGTACTAAAAATTTGAAAAGAGTTGGTAGCCAGTAGAAATATTAACACTTTCCCCGTTCTTAGCTTGCTTTTTATTTTATTTATTTATTTATTTTTTGCTATATTCAAAATTTAGCAACCAAAAAAAATACATTCATGCATAAAAATCAAATTCATATACTTAGAATGCTTATTACAACAAAATAAAACATAAAAATTTTTGGAAGAAATTTCGAAAGAAAAACTTGTAATTTCGAAGTGTAATGTGTTTACAATTAAAGTTGTATATTTTTTGAGAATTTGCCATTACACTTAAAAAAAGACATAATAGCGGGGGGGGATGCAAAATTATAAATTGGGACTCAACTTTGTTAAAACTTGCTAGTTCGTGGGACTCAAGGAACTTCGAAGGATAATTCTGAAATCACAAACCTCTCCCGAAAATTACTCAATTGCTGTGAATGAAACATACGTTTCTTATTATATTACAAAATAAAAAGTTGAATCGAAAGTGCTTTTTATTTTTTTTAATAAGACATTAACGCTTCGCAGAATTTTAAATTAAGCATAGAAGTGATCATCTTTTGTAGGGCTTGATTTTGCATCGATTTCACCATAAATCCATGTGGTCTTTCAGCAATTATTATAACAGATTTCCGCAAAGTTTACTGAAATTGCGATATTTTTAAGGAATGGAAAAATAGGATTTTTTTCAGACAATTGTAGAAAATACAGAGATTGCGAAAAATAATTATGCTTGAAGTCAATTCTCAGACCAATTTTTTTAAATAAATACTTAATTTTAAAAATGAAATGTCAGATCATAATTGAAAAGCTAAAAATATAGTCTCCACACAAAATTTGTTATGATTAGCAATTTTTATTTTATATATATTTTTATGAAATTTATTTTTATTAAATTTATTATGATTACCATTTTATTATTTACTTATAGACATCCATGTCATCCAGCCTACCGTATTTCCCAAGCTCTGACTATAACACATAAAAAATCGATAACTTAGGAAAATTTATAAATAGCTATCAGTTTAAAATGTTTTTATTGTAATTTTTACGGTATCCAAGATTTCTAATTCCAAATTTAGTTTAAAATTGTTTTTAAAAATTTTGTAATTAATACACATTTAAAATTTATTCTTAAGCATTTTATTCATATATTATTATAATAGTTAACTTAACATAATAAAAATTTCAATTTAATTATCAGTTTAAAAAATAAGGAAGTAATGGAATTTTTGTGATAATTTTTTATAAAAAAATGCGAAAATTTTTTTTAAAAAATTTCTGTAAGTTTGAAAAATTAGTTCGGTTTTTAAAAATTTAGATGAAAGAATCGATTTTTGACTCATTCTTTTCAACATTAACCTAAAACAAAAACTTGAAAAAATTTGAAATATTTATGGGTAGTAAAAATGAAAAATATTGATTATTTTAAAATCAGATTTCCTTTTTAAAAATTGAGACCAATTTTGATGCAAAGCAAAAAAATGCGAGAAAAATTCTTAAAAAATCTCATTCCTGTTTTAAAAAGTTTTGTAAATTTGGATGGAAAGTATAATTGGCAGCACTATAAATTTTAAAAATGGTGTCAAAGTACTGACTCCTCACCCTTGCTTAAATGAAAAGTATCGTTGCTGATAAATTAAATACTTAATTACAACCAACTATCTGACCCGTGCAAGGAAAATAAGAGATACGAAATGACCATGTTTTGTATTTTTGTCTTCATAGATTTGAAACAGAAATTTCGTTATGGTTAGCAACAAAAAATTTAATAAATATTTTTTTTTTACTGGGAACGGATTTTATTTTCCGAATCTCTTCTAACTAACTCTTCAAACTGAAGTTAGCACATTTTTAAAAATAATTTTTTTTAATTTATTGATGACCTGCATAAACTTTTTGCTAGTCTTATCTACCTTCAGTCCTAGTGCAATATTTCTATATTCTAATCTGATCAATTTACAAGTATATCAAAAAGAAATTAGTAAAAACTGCGATTCGAAATTCGCAATCCTTATACAGGAATAACTTATACAGGTTTCGCGAATAACTAACTATCTCTGATCTTTTAAATTACTCGGTTATTTAAAAGTTCGAGCCAAAAATATAATTTTGCAATTAATTTGAAGCTGTAGGGTACATCCAAAAAATACTAAAATTTGTTTTTAAATTACATATTTCAACAATGATAAATTATTTTTTACAAAAAATCCTATTTAGAATTGGGCGATAGTTTACACGGTGTTTTGGCTGCTTAGAAATTTTAAAAACAGTCTATTTTCCAAACTTAATTAATTTTTTGAAATTTTTAGCTGGATCAATATACCATATTTTATACTATACCATATTATATATACCATATCATATACCATAATAAGAATGCTCCGATATTATTAATATGTTTAATATTAATATGCTTATTAATTTTCTATTTATAATTACACTACTCAAAATACAACCTTGGAGTCATTGTTTTCTTAAATGCATTTCCAATAAATTTATTTGCTTTTTCATTACTGTCAATTTATTCGAGATAAATGATAATGACAAAAGTGAAAAATAATTATTAATACATTAGGAATACCTACGTTTGAATATACTACAAAGCGAGATTAAATCTCGGAGATAAAAAAAATATTCTGATAAAACAACCATATTGAATGATAAAGGCATTTCTTTAAAAAGAAAAAATTAGTAAAAATAACTTAATTTTGGTAAATAAAACCAAAATATACAGCATTTAAATCCTTCATTTGGTGATTTTTCCTTTCATATAGTAACGGTTTGGCGAAATTTCTGATTTTCAAAATTATAGTTCTTATTACCACACATTTATTAAAAATACAATACTAAAAAGTAAATTTAAAGTAAAATTTTACCAAATTTTAAAGTATTTCCAATAAATGTATTCGCTTTTTCATTGCTCTAAATTTATTAAAGATAACTGTTAATGACATAAAGTGCAAAACAATTATTAACATGCTAGGAATAGTACTTTTGAATATACTACAATGCAAGAGTACTCCACGAAGAAAATAAATTCTGATAAAACAACTGTATTGCATTGTGGTTTTGGTAAAAAAAGAAAGAATAGAAAAACAAGGAAAAAGCATAATTTTGGTAAATAAAACCAAAATATACAGCATTTAAATCCTTCATTTGGTGATTTTTCCTTTCATATAGTAACGGTTTGGCGAAATTTCTGATTTTCAAAATTATAGTTCTTATTATCACACAATTATTAAAAATACAAAACTAAAAAGTAAATTTAAAAACAAATTTTACCACTTTTACCAAATTTTAAAGTATTTCCAATGAATGTATGCGCTTTTTCATTTCTCTAAATTTATTAAAAATAACTGTTAATGACATAAAGTGCAAAATAATTATTAAGGCGTTAGGAATAGTACTTTTGAATATACTACAATGCAAGAATACTCCACGTAGAAAATAAATTCTAATAAAACAACAGTATTGCATAGTGTTTTTGGTAAAAAAAGAAAGAAAAGAAAAGCAAGGAAAAACATAATTTTCGTAAATAAAACCAAAATATATGGTATTTAAACCATTCAATTGGAAATTTTTCTGTTCGCATGGTAACGGTTAATTTTTTTTTTCAAAACTACAGTTCTGATTGCCATGCATTTAGTAAAAAATTACAAAACTGAAAGTAAATTTAACCAACCATATGGTTTCTATGCCATGCTTTTAAGTACAATGATAAAATTACCAAACTTTATCACATTTACCTAATTTTATCACATATTATGAAATCTAATTTCATTTTTAATTTTATCAAAATCATAAAGCCAGAGACAAGGTTAATTTTACCATATTCTTGTAGATTTTTCCATATTTTTTTTCATAGTGTTATGCGAAATAATAAAAAGCTACGAAATCTGTTTAAAGAGCTTTGTTTTTTCCTCGATCATATATTCCAAAAAATATATTTTGAGCATAGTTTTAAGAAATGTATCATAGCACTGTTAAAACAATCGTTATTTTACACTATAAGTATAGTTTCTTCAACTTCATTTCGAAATAAGTCATAGAAGGTAAAAATAGGAAAGCTAGTTAAAAGAAATTTTTTGAATATTTTATATATTATATACAAAAACACATTTTACAATAAGATATCCATTTTACACTAAGTAAAACAGTACTACATAGCAATATTCCAATAAAGCTGCCTTCTTTAAATATTTTTAAAAAAATTACTGAATGTTCTCTCTGATAAATGCTTTAAAGATGTTTTATGAAATGGAACAAATTTACTACATTATCAATCAATAGTAAATTTAATGAAATGTGTAATTTTCCATTTATAATTGATCCTAAAAAATCCGTTCTCATTATATACATAAGTATATCAATAAAACAGTCTTCTTCTCATTATTTAAAATGTCTGGTTAAAGGTTCCACAGAGGATCATTGGTTTATTCTTAATTTAATGAAATATCAATTTTTTTTATCTATGATTGATCTAATAAATCAACACTTATACCTTACCAACATTCCAATAAAGCAATCTTTGCATTTCTTAAAAACTAATGTGTCTAATCTAATGTCTCATAAATGTTTCAAAGTTTTTTTTTTTATTAAATAGAAAAAATTTTCTTAGTTATAAATCAATGGTAAATTCATTAAACGACGTGTCAAAGTTTCTATTTATGATTGGTCTAATCACGAAGAAAGAAAATTCTGGTAAAATTACCGTAATGTATAGTAATGAAATTTCTCGTAAAAACAAACACATAATTCTGGTTTATAAAACCAAAATATACAGTATTTAAGGCATTTATTTGGTAATTTTTCCATTTATATGGTAATGGTTCACTAAAAATTCTGGTTTTCAAAATTATAATTGTTATTACCACACATTTAGTAAAAAATACAAAACTGAAGAGTAAATTTAATCGAAAAAAGAACGCTTTTATGACATGCTCTTAGGCATCATGACAAAACTATCGTATTTACCAAATTTGATCACATATTATAAAACCATATTTTATTGCTAGTTTTACCAAACTCCTAACTAAAGCGATTCGTTTAAAAGTACCGAGCTTTTTAGTGTCTCCATAGAGCCAGAAATACAGTAGATTTTAATATATTCTGGTAGTTTTTATCATACTTTTTTCTCTTAACTATAAATCTATAATTATTGTAATGTGTTTTCGGTAAATAACGTCAATCCAACAAAACAGCTTTTTCCGCATTATTTAAAATTTATATTATTAAAATTATTATTTATTATAAAATTATTATTATATTTTTATTTATAATTATTATTATATTTTTATTTATAATTATTATTAAATTATTATTTATAATTATTATTAAATTATTATTTATAACTATTATTAAATTATTATTTATAATTATTATTAAATTATTATTTATGAATATTATCACATTATTATAATTATTATTTTACTAAAATTTATTAAATAAATATTTAAAATGTGTTTTATTTAATAGAACAAATTTTATTCATTGTCAATAAATGATAAATTCATTAAGCGAAATATCGAACTTTCCATTTTTGATTGATTTAAGAAATCAGTAATTATTGTATACTAGCATTCCAACAAAGCAACCTTCTTTTCATCAATTTTCTATTCTAATTTCTAAAAATTTCTTAAAATTTATTCGATCTTAAATTACCTTGGGGTTTCTCCTTTCTCAAATCTTCTGGGTGTCTCAACTTCCTCTCAAAAGACTCGGTCGGAATACTCACAACAAACCACACTCCAGACATATTAAATGTACCAAGGAAACAAACGAAAAAGCAATCAAGGGTTAAAAATCAAGCAATAATCTTTTTCTTTAAAACTCCCTCACTTTTCTTCTAAGGATCAAGCGATTCCTCTTAATTCACACAGTTCAACTTTCTAATTCACCACCGGAACCGCTTAATCTCCGCTTAACAACTCGAGGTGAAAAAGCAACTCGCTCACCAAAGCTGTTTTTCTTTATTTGTGGATGTTTTTAAATTTCCTCTCCTAACACACAACCTCTCACATTATCTTTATCAGCCGATAGATGATTTAGTAACTGGTTGCAGCAGTTTGGCGGGGGTTTATAGATTATCTTTTTGCAAAGACGAGATTGGCGGTGTTTTTCTTTTCCCCTCTTCTTGTGTGTCACGCATGATGCTGAGGAAGAAGAAGAAGATGGGTGAGGAAGGGGTGAATTATGGTCAAAGAATATGTGATGACATCGTGTTTATTCGTCAGGTTATTATTCATAACGCGTATTTTGCTGTTTTCTTAAAACGCCTCGTAATTGTTTTGGAAGATAATAGTGAAAAGCTGCTTTGATTTCAATTCTATTATACGTGATTTTAAGATAGTGTTACAGTAAAAATCCATTAAAATAAAAATTACTGTAAACTCGTTAACTTTTCTTCAAACCTGTCTAAAAACTTATATATTTAAATTTTCATACTTAAATGTTTAAATATATATTAATATGTCTTGATATCTATATATACTTAAATATCAGTCTTAAAGTATTAATGAAATTAATATTTTAAGGTGTCACAGTACGCTCAGAAGTCACAGTTTGCTCAGAAGTCACAGTACGCTCAATAGTCACAGTACTCTGAGAAAAAACAATAACTTGTTCTCAAAAACTAGTAATATTGCTCATTTTTTTAATATTTTTAAAACAAATTGCGAACATTCCTAAAATTTCTAAATTCTCATCAGTTTTCTTGAGAATATTTTCCATAAAGATTAATTGCTCTTATATTTTACTAACACTGTTATAAATATCTCAGTTCTTATCATGCACTGTCTGTAATAAAATTCTAGTGTAAACATATTTGTCCTTATATTGTACTAACTTTGTTATGAAATTCTGGTATAAACATTCTCGCCTTTATATTGTACTGACAGTGTTATAAAATCTGTTATAAGCATTTTCGTCCTCATATTGAATTGACACTGTTATAAAATTCTAGCATAAACGTTCTTGACCTTTAAAACACTCTCGTCTTCATATTATAATAACACTTTACATAGAGAAAAGAAATTCTGGAAAAACTATATAATAATCAGTAATGAAATTTCTGATAAAAAAACCCAACTTATTATGGTAAATAAAACCAAAATATATGGTGTAAAACCACTTATTTCGTAACTTTTCCGTTCCTATGGTTACGGATTACCAGAATGCTGTTTTCAAAATTATCATGATTATTTCCACACATTTAGTAAAAGATACAAAACAGAAAAGTGAATTTAACCGAATAAATGATTATTATGCCGTGCTTTAAAGTATAATAATCAAATTTTAAAGATTTACCAATTTTTATCACATATTATAAAACCATATTTTATTATTAATTTTACCTAAATCATTAATCATCACATTTTAACCATACTTTTATTCTCAGTGTAATGACTTAACATGAACATTTTCATTCTGATATTGTTCTAACACTGTTATAAAATTCTGGTACAAACATTCTGATTCTGTGATAAATTAACTGATATTCTCTAAGCATACGGATGCACACTTTAAAAATAATCATTAGCTTCTAAAAGTCACTGCAAACTTAAACTAGAATAAAAATTATTATAATTAACTTAACCAGTACTGTTAACAAAAATTGGTAAAACAAATTTTCTTAAATCCTTTTTTAAAGTAAATTTTTTAAATAATTGTCGTTTAAGAATTTTCGGATGATAATTTTGAAATATGGTATTGAGATTCCAATCTTTTAAAAAATATCATTAATAAATCTTGCAAAAATTGTTAAGTGAGATCATTAATTGAATAATCCTCATTAACAAATCTAAAGTTAGTGAAGCTTTTCTTAATCTCTTAGATCCGCTTTTCTGAAGCAAGGTAAATCAATTTCCGTAAGCCTATTATTTTTTTATTGCTAACCGAATCGAAATAAAGAGAAATATGACAAAATTACTATTGTATTCCTTTAAAGTATTTCATTACAATTCTGTAATACTATTTCCTGGAAAATTAAAAAATGAGAAAAAAAGGAGAAGAATCGAAAGGAGAAGATGAGAATTATTTTTGTTTGATATTGCTTCACGGTGAACAACTACTCCGTATTAATGAGAATAATCATCAAAGCAAAACATCGGTGAAGGAAATTTTTTATTTGATAGGTGAAGCAATTTGAATTTAAGATTTTAAAAAAATGCCACGTAAGTTAAGACATAAGACAAAGTTTAACCTTGAACGTACACTTAAAGTTTACAAGTTTGATTCTTTGAAATTCTGCACAAATAAAAAATAAAGTTATAAAATTCTAAATAAACGTTTATTTCTGAAGAGAGAAAATATTTAGAATCAACTAAATATAGACTTGTTTCAATCAAATACAAATCATTCAATGCTGAATTTTTTGGGTTCTTTTCTACAAATTCTTTTAAGTATACTTTTAAATTTTTTGAAGAAAAAAAATTTCAAGTTATCTCAGAGTTAATATATCAATTTTTTTAGAATGAAATCTGTCATCTCTTAGAAAAATAAAATGTGTAAAGTTTTTGTTATGTAAAATGTGACAAATTTCTTCAGAATGAAATCTGTCCGCTTGCTGCGAAGTAAAATATGTCAAGCTTTTGTGGAGTATAACACACTGCGACACTGTAAATGGGCTTTTAGCACACAGCTACTTTGCATGATTTAGACACCACTTTTATAATTATAGCTACATTTGTTTAATCATTAAGAAGGAAATTACTAATTTTAATGAGAGTGGGCTTACCGTAAAATATACAAAAGCTGCCCTTGTCGGATTTCAAATGAAATTTCAGATCATATAAGCACTTCATCTTCGAAATAAATGTGTTCCAAATAATAAGGAAAAATAGAATATTTTTTAAGCATTATAAAATTTTAAATAATTTATTTAATAAATATATTTAAAATTTTATTTGATCAATAATCTATTTCTAAAAAAAGGAAAATATTTAAAATCAGCTGAATATAGAAAAATTGTTTCAGTCAAATTCAAATTATAAAATGCTGAATTTATTGGTATTTTTCTACAAATAGTTTTAAGTATATTTTTAAATTTTTGAAGAATAAAGCACGTCAAGTTCTCTTAAAGTAAATATGTCAAAGTTTTGAAGATTTAAATCTGTGAAGTTGTTGCTGAGTAAATTATGCAAATTTTTTGTAGTGTAAATTATGTTGATGCAACACACTGTGACGCAGCAAACCAAGAAATTACTAATTTTAAAGTGAATGAACACTCCGCATAAGTTGTATAAGCACTCCGTTTACATAAGCTGCTTTTAAACGAAATTTCAGCACATATAAACATATCAGCACATATGACAGCCTACTAGAAGGGAGGACTCACAAGAATTAGACACTCACAAGAATTAAAAGAATTATTAAATCCTATGCAGCAATAGCGAAATATATAAAGAATTGTTGCAGGTAATGATTGCGTCTAAAGAAGTATCAAACTCTTAGAAATACTGATGAAAAATAAAAAGTCTGAACCGAAATTGTCATATGAATTTAGTTTGTATAAGTAAACCAAACTATTTAAAGGTAATTCTGTAATTCACTTTCTTGGTCGTTTCTTGGTTTTTTCTTAATATTTTATAATTTTTTATTTATTTTTTTTTATTTACTTTTTTTGCTGTTTATTTAATTTATTTTTATTCAATTTATTTTTATTTAATTTTTATTTATTTATTTTATTTATTTACGTATTTTATTTATTTATTTAGTTTATTTATTCATAGATTCACTTATTTTTCATGTTGATCTCAATTCATGTTATTTTTCATGTCCCTCTTGATTTCCTCTTTAGAGGATTACCTATTATAAAAATGCTTCACCGCGGTAGAAACTTTTCATTGCAAATTCTGTGTCACCTCCATTGGGATTTTAAAATTTAAAGTATAGAAAAAAACGAAGTTAGGTAAGCCAAGGATAAACCATGGAATTTCAGGGGCTTAAAAAAATTTTTCAAAATATCAAACTGAAAAAAAGTTATTGCGAAATAACTTTCTCACTAACCTAAGTAATCTAATTATAATTCGTTTGTATTTTGTTAATTAGAAATTTTTTAAGCGTTTGAAACCTCATAGATTATTCTAAATTTATCGTAACTTACTTTTTACTATAATTGGGTACTTACAACTCGAGAAGATAATTACTGATACACAAGCATGCGACTAAAACCTGAACGCCAGCTGATCGTTTATAAACAAGAAGGCGTGTTAGAGTCGAGCTAAGTTTCTCCTCATAAGCTAGAATGTTAATTAAAGTGAAGTTAATTAAATACAACGTATTGCACACAGAATTTGTTAAAATATAATTTCATATACGTCCTTTATTTAACTTAGATTTATTATTTATTTAAGTATTTCATTATAACCATGATATATTTTTGTTTTATGTCCCTGGCAACTTAGATGCATAATTAGTTAGATTATGTTCATCATGGCATCGTGCCTGTCTTTGTGTTAAGTAAGAAATATATAATGAAATAATTGAAATATTTGCGAAAGAATGTAGAATGTGACACTTAAGAGAATAGAATACCTGCAAGTAACGTAGTGTGGGTATGTCGATCGGGATTAGTTGCTAAAACGTGGCAGTTGTTTAGGCTAGCAATTGTTCTTCCCGTTATATGTCGAGTAAGCCAAGCCCGTCATGTATCAATTCTCTTAAGTGCCGCATTCTACATTCTTGCACAAAGATTCTTTCACTGTATATTTTTTACTTATCACAATGACAGGCATGACGCCAAATGAACATAAACAAACCAATTGTGCATCGAAGTTGCCAGGTACACAAATCAAAAATATGTCACGGTTATAGTGAAATACACAAACAAATAATAAATCTCAGCTAAGTAAAAGACGTAGACAAGAAAGAATATATTTTAACAAATTCAATGTGCGATACAACGCTGCATTTAATTAACTTCATGTTAGTTAACATTTTAATTTATGTGGAAAAATTTAGCTCAACTTTAACGCGTCATTTTGCTTATAAACTATCTGATCGAGCTGACATCATGGGTCACGTGTGGTGGTATCCGCGACCTTCTTCTTGAAGTGCATGTACCCAATTGATATTTGATGTACTTGTCTTACTCGAAATAGAATGGAAAGAACAGTTGCTAGCGTAAACAAATGCCACATTTCAACAACCAATCTGGATCGAGGTAAGCACACTACGTCACTTGCTGGTAGCATTTAAATTACCAAATTAAGTGAAGCAGAATTTCTGTCGTGGTATAGAATCCTCTTAAATAACTCAATTTGATTCATTGGGTCTAACCTCCTTTAATCGCCATTTTGTAGAAGAAAAATTAAAAGATTAAAATAAAAATAGAAGGTAAAAGTAAAATATACGCATACTGACTCTTTGCATATTGACCTTTAGTGGTATTATTATAAATATTTTATATCAATTCACTTTGACTAAGATTCTTGCCCGAAATCAGATTTTTCAATATTCCATAAGCATCCTGATTAATACCTTTAATTTAAATAAATTTCTCTTCAAAAAATTTTTAATGTCTAGTATTTTACTTAAAAACAATAAATACACTATCAAATTTTAATGGAAAGTGTGTATAATATATTTTAAGTAATAGTGTTATAAAAATAGGATCATCAAAATATCTTTACTTACTAAAAGGCTAAATAGCGTCCTCTTCAGAAATACCACTTCTATTAAGATGATCTTTTAATTCTTCTTTAAGCCAGAAATTTCAACGACATAATCGTTGAAGAGAGAATGGCGCCTATCTCTGCGAGACTCTAATAGAAAGCTAAATATTCTGTCGTTCTCTACCTAATTAAAATAAAAAAATTCTGTCTCCATTTTATTAAAAAAAAAACTTAGCATTTTTATCTACACAAGTTGGTCCGTCATATCGTCATAGTAACCTGAAATACACATCGTTTTCTTTTTTTAAAAAAAACGAGACAAATTCTAGCTTTTAGCTCACACACAATTAAATAATGAATAAATGGAATATACTTTTAACAGTCTATACGAACTGGTATCAAATATGCCTGAGCAAAAATAACTCAAGTATCGTTTTAATATTAGCAACTCAAGTTCGATTTAACGCGAAGCAAATGTTTGACTGAATCAAAGGCGTATTCAACTCAAGTTGAACTCAGAAAATTCCACTCCTTTTCGAGAAGGGGAATTAACTTATTCATTTTAAGTTAGTACCAGCGGGTGACCGAGCTCCGCTCGGAGAAAACAGGTATCGAAGCTAACTCGAAGATTTAAATTTTCAATTGTGATTTATCAAAACAATACATGCCATAAGAAAATTTGTAAAACCATTGGTGAAAAGATAACCGGTTAAAGTGCACCATTGTAAACTATCTAAACAAAGTTTGGAAAGGGAACTATTCTATACAAAGGTAAAGTTTGAAAAGTCATAGGAAATAAAATGTAATTGATAATAAAAAATTATACAATTAAAGACACTGTTCACAACGAATTCGTAAATTTGCTTCCGTTCATCCGCTTCTTGAAAATTCTTGTCCAGGAAAAGGCGTCGATGAGAGAGGTATTGTCGAGCATAAAAGACGATGTAAACTCNCTTTTTTTTCTGTGTATTTTAATGACTGAAGGAGAAAAGAACTTGCAGCAAAAAGATAATACTTTCGTCGGATACAAATGACATCACATACAATTACTCCATGATTTCACTTGTCTCTAATCTCATATGCTTATGGCAGATAGACAGTAACAGCTTTATGAGATTGTACTTGATACACTGAGAAAAAAAGTGCTGCCAAAGCTACCGGAATATGGCAAAATTTACCTCGTTTCTGACTCTATAAGAACACCAAAAATCTCGGTAATTTGTTAATGATTTTGGCAAAAATTAACACAAAAATATGGTTTTATAATATAAACTTTTATCATATCTTACTTGTAATTTTATCATGATACCTTAGAGCTTAGTATAAAAACCATTTTTTCCCTTAAATTCACTTTTCATTTTTGTATTTTTTTCTAAATGTATGGTTATAAGAACTGAAAATTTGAAAACCAGAAATTCTGGTAAACCATTACTCTATTAACGAAAGAATTACAAAATGAATGGTTTAAATACCGTATGCTTTGATTCTGTTAACCAGAATTATAGGGCTTTTTTTTTACCAGAAATGTCATTACAGTACTGAACGGTGATTTTACCAGAATTGATAAAGTGCATAAATCCCCAAAACAAATTAATTTAACTCAGTTGAAAAGTTAATTAAACAGATATGCAAATAAATTTTATATATGATATTTGTAATAATTTTCTGGTTCAGGTATATTCTCTAAAGAATATTATTGTCGTAAAATGTACATAAGTGTGTGATTGTTCTTGTGAGAAATTAATATATAATTCCTTTTCTTAATGGATTTTAACAATTTCAATATTTTAAACAAAATTATTTTTATTATTTATTTTTTCTACCTTTATGCTGCAATTTAAAACGCGAAAAAAACACTCTTAAATCCATGCACACTCCATGTTTTTACTTCACATGAAAATAGAAACACATCATTTGAAATTAAGATTTATTTTGAAATTGTATCAATATTTTCCAACGATTCAGTTGAAATTTTCATAGAGTACACTATAAAAAAAATCCAAATCAAATTATGGTAAAAAGTACTGGCACTCAAGGTGCCGATAATTTTTACCGTAAAATCCCTTTTTACCGGAACATGTTACGAAACAAAACACTTGATATACTGTGATCTTCACAAAAATAATTACCGCAAAATCTCTGAATCACTGAATTAAATAAGTATTAGCGTAAATATTGCGGTATAATATTTTGCGTTAAGAATATCCCACAGGCCGAAGACTCCCTGTATATTAAATGGTGACTGGTACACGCTAAATCTACCTGGCCACGAAGTCCTCTAATTTCTTATAACAAATCAGCACTTCTGAGGGTACTAAATGATCATTCTCTGGATCAGGTCGAAATCATGATCTGGGGATGAAAGAAAATAGTATGATTGGGTTCTCCGTGTAAAACGGACTGTGACGTGTGTGTGTGTGTGGCTGAAGTCGTATTAGATAGCGCAACTGAAATACAAGAAACGTACCCTCGACCTTAAAAATTCGCTTTATTTCCTTACAGGCTTGCTGGCAACAACAGCAGAGCCGTGTTGGCTCACGGGATAGAGCACTCGCATTCAAATGGAGTGAACGGGTTCGAATCCCAGCTATGACTGGTCGATACAAAAACCCAGCTCGCACCGGCCACAGAGCTGACGTAAAGGTAGTAAACGGATCATGGGTTAGAGTCCCCTCTCCGTTAGACTAACCGTTGGAAGCGTTTTCGTGGTTTTCTTCTTCATGTAAAGCAAATGCATATTAGTTCGATCAAAAAGTTCTCCACGACGGCAAATTCCTCCCAATACTTGATCCAGAAGTTCCGTTGTCTTCTGGATTGGGTTCAAAATTTCAAGGCTGCAGAGTTGAAGATTGATAGTCGTAAACTCAAAATTGGGTCGGTTGTTCAATGTCAAGTAGCAACATGGGTAAAACAACAAAAAGTAACAACAACAATGGTGGAAATGGATTTTACGGATCATGCACTCAAAGTGCCGGCATATTGCAAATTGATCCGGAATTTTTTACAATGTATAAAACCGGAG
This sequence comes from Parasteatoda tepidariorum, assembly GCF_043381705.1. Classification (NCBI taxonomy): domain Eukaryota; kingdom Metazoa; phylum Arthropoda; class Arachnida; order Araneae; family Theridiidae; genus Parasteatoda; species Parasteatoda tepidariorum. The sequence goes on along the minus strand of NC_092207.1, from coordinate 76,410,707 downwards.
CCGAGCTTTCAAAAAAATCGGAGTAGGAGTAAAAAGTTTAAATACCGACTCCGTAGCTGTGCTATGCAATCCGTTGCTCAACCTTCAACCCTTCCGTATTGTCAGACCTCTTATGTTCCTCTTTCATAAAACTTAATAATGGCATTACATTGGAAATTAGCCTAACACAACATAAAAGTATCTATTTTCTTCCGTGATTTAGCAATTCTTTTTTCCATTCTGTATTACTATGTCTCACTATTGCTGTCGTTGTTCATTCATTTTCTACATTAAAAATGGCCTAAGTATTTCTGAAAATAACACGTCAATCAGATGATAAAATATCCTAAGAAACATTTAAATTCTCTGTTTGGGAAAGAAAATTGTCATAGCTTCTTTTTTTTCTGTTACTTACAACTGTACGAAATCGATTCCAGAACTAGGTTAAGGCTGTTGTCATGTTATCGTAAAGCGAAAGAAAATTTTACATCCACATTTTTAATATATAATATGCCATTTCGTTAAACTGTTAAACCTGTTGTTCCCCAATCCTTAAATATTAGGCGACATTTCATTCATAGTTTCAATATATGATAACCAATTTATAAAATAATATTTCTTTAGATTTATAAGGTTATTGTCGCACTATACTTAAGGTAAATTTTCCTCCATAACTTCAATATATGACCTATAAAATAATATTTTTTAGACTTATGAGACTATTCCCATTCAATCATTTAGGAAACTTTTCATCCATAGTTTCATCATATGACATTTTACATACTATTTCGTCAAACTTTAAAGTCTTATCATCCGATTATTTAAGTAATTTACCATCCATAGCTTCGGTATATAATATTTTATATACTACTTCTTCAGACTTTTAAGGTTTATGTTACCCAATGTTTTAAGTTCTAGGTAACTTTTAATCCAAAGTTTCATATATAAACTCTGATTTAACTGTAGATTAAGATTGTCATCCCAAAATCATTAAGCTTGATATATAAGAATTATGAATTAATAATATTATTTCAAAAGTTTCGAATTCAATCATACAAATACATATCCATAGTACGCTATATCAATAAATAATGAATTACCCGTCATATTTTTAAGCGGAAGTGCTTTAAAAAGTCTTAAAAATTAATAAAATAAATATTAAGGATAATTTACCTTGGTTTAATTTATGAATAAAAAGTATGTTAAAAGTAAGTGTAGTTCTTAGTTGTTGTCACAGATAAACTGTCACAGTTAAATAATCAGTATTACATTTTAAAAAATTCTTCTTTATTGACATGACAGTCCTTGGTCAGCCAAGGCCTTTTTTAGAATATTTTCCCCTTCTGCTCTCTCTTCTTTGCCAGGGTATTCTCAGTGCTTTGAAATCCTTATTAAGGCAGTCAACCCACCTAAGTTTAGAACGTGTTCAAAAGATTTAATGCGAATTGCATAAAGTATAGATATACTTGGGATGAATTTTTTATAATATGACGAAAAACAAAACATGCATGAAAATGTGGTTATTCAAGTTATTATAAATAAGTTTCCCTATTCTTTTTTATTGCTATGAATTATTAGGAGTAAGTATATATTCCGGTAGTTGTTGTATCGTTAATATATTTAAAATTTTAGAATTTTTTTTCGGTAGAGTTTACTTTGTTTTTTCACTGATATCATTTAAAAAATATTGGTTATAAAAATTTTCTTTCAAGCCTTTTTATAAGTTATTTTCTAAATTAAACTTTGTTTCCATACTTTATTGTCATTAAAACATATAATAGATTTTTTTATATATGCAAATTCAAGTTTTGATAATATTTGAAAAAGGTTAATTACATAAAACATTTCTTTCGAACATTCGATAAATTATTTTCCAATTCAAAATGTTTTACTTTCTTTGCAATTTTTATAATTAAAACATAAAAAGCTAATATTATAAATTCCTATTATTATCTTCTCTCAAATTTGTTTTCTATCTTACTAAATTTTGTTTTAAAATTTTATATTTTTAAAAATATTTGAAATATCGCTTGAAAAAGTATGAACAATACGAGGGTTGCTATTTATATTTCTGGCCTTGGCAACCGTAAGTGTTGCTAGGCGACTGCAGACGATTTTAATCGAAAGTTTGATATTTTTAAACATAAATTCAGCAGACGATTTACCATTATAGCTTCATTTGTGTTGTTGACAGTAAATTGAAAAGTTCTTCTCTTTCAAAAAATGGAATTGAATCGTGAACATTTTCGTGCCATTATTTTTCATAACTTTCGACGTGGATTGTCAAGACAAGAGTGCTTCGATGAACTTAATTCTTTATTCAGCGATAAAGCGCCATCCTACAGCACTGTAAAAAATTGGTATAACGAATTTAATCGTGGTCGATGTTCGATCCAGGACGAATCCCGTGCAGGTCGTCCAAAATCCGTTGTTGTGCCAGAAAAGATCGATGCTGTGCGTGAACTGATAAAGCAAGATCGTCATGTGACATACCGTGAGATAGAGGCGTCTTTGGACATTAGTATGACTAGCATCAATAAAATATTGCATGAACATTTGAGCGTAAAAAAAATTTGTTCGCGTTGGATCCCGCATAATCTGACAAACGCTCAAAAAAAGGCTCGTGTCGATTGGTGCAAGGAAATGTTGGAAAAATACGTTCAAGGTACATCAAAGGCTGTGTATAACATCTACACAGGTGACGAATCATGGATCTATGCATATGAGCCGGAAACAAAACAGCAATCAACTGTATGGGTCTTCCAAGACGAGGCAAAACCAACAAAAGTTGTTCGAGGAAGAAGCACATCGAAACAAATGATTGCCTGTTTCTTCGGCATTAACGGTCATGTGGCAACAGTGGCGTTAGAGCAACGCAGGACGGTCAATTCTGAATGGTACACGACCATTTGTTTGCCAGAAGTCATCGGAGAAATTCGAAAAAAGCAGAAGAACAGGCGAATCATTCTTCATCATGACAATGCGAGCTCTCACACATCGACTCAAACAAAGGCATTTCTGACGGAGCGAAAGATCGAACTGATGGGTCATCCGCCGTACAGCCCTGATTTGGCACCCAATCACTTCTTCTTTTTCCCACACATCAAAAATAAATTACGTGGACAACGATTTTCGACCCCCTAAGAAGCGGTTGATGCATTCAAAACGCATGTTTTGGAGTTACCTCAATCGGATTGGAAAAAGTGCTTTGAAAATTGGTTCAAACGCATGCAAAAATGTATTGATCATCATGGAAAATATTTTAAAAAACAATAAAACCAATTTCGATCCTACATATTTGTTTTTTCATTATCGGGCCAGAAATATAAATAGCAACCCTCGTATTTCCATGTTTCTAATATTCTATGTTACTTTTTGAATAAAATTTTTTCCACGAGCAAAATTCTCATAAATTTTAAAACATTCCGAATTAATCTTAGTTTGTTATAAATAACTTAAAACAATTTTATGCATATTTTTCATACATTTTATTCATGTTTACTTTATAATTTTCTTAAACCATGTTCTAGCAGTGATATTATTTGAAAAAAGCGCAATATTATATACATTTTAAAAAAAAAAATAATAACATTCAAAAAAAAATTTTTTTTTTCTATTTTACAAGCCTTATAGTCTTCGAAACATGGAAAATTTTATTTGCTAACCATATAATTTGAGGAAAGTAATTTTCTCGTTATTTTAATAAAATTTCAACAGTTACGATTTATTTCGTGAAAAATCTCCAACTCTTTTTTTCTTTTTAACATTATTATTAAAGTCATCATTACTCTTAATTCATTGTCTTCGAGCTGTTAGTATTAATAGTTTCTATTTTAATCAAAAAAAATTATGAAACTGCATTCAATAGAAAATGATTGTAACTGTACGCCTTTTAAAAGCTGCAAAGTTTAATTCTAAAAAACATATATTATTCTGCAGAAGGAAAAACTGATTTCTTATTTAAAAGACAGATGTTTTAATATTTTTAAAAGCTATAGAATTTTTTTGATAAATATCTCTAATGTGGCTAGATTTTTCGACTTAAATGAATTCATTAAAATGAATAAATCTCAGTTTTCTGCATATGTTCCCTGATAAGCTGTGTTATATTTAATTTTATAACCCTCGTTTGAACACCCGACCCAATTTTGAGTTTACGACTATCAATATTCAACTCCGCAGCCAAGTAGTTTTGAACCCTATCCAGAAGACAAGGGAACTCCAGGAACAAGTATTGGAAAAAATTTTCGCCATCGTGGAGAACTTTTTGATGGGACAAACCCGCATTTGCGTTAACTGAAGAGGAAGACCCCGAAAGCTTCTCTCGGTTGTCCTTACGGGAAGGAGACTCTAACCCCATGATCCGTCTACAACTGAGGATATTTTTTATCAACACTATGGTCGATGTGAGCCGGGAACGGAATTTGTATCGATCAGGCATCGTTGGAATGGGAACCCGGGTCAATTCATTGAGAGGCGACTATCCCCTAAGCTACCACGACTCTTTTTTTTTTTAATTTTATTTTATTACCATTGTTGAACAGTTGACTCAATTTTGAGTTTACGACAACAAATGTTCAACTCCGTAGTCTTGCAATGTTTAACTCAATTCAGAAGACAAGGGAACTCCAGGATCAAGTATGAAGAGAAATTTTGCCATCGTGGAGGATGTATGATGGAACGAAACCACATTTGCGTTACATGCAGAGTAAAATCACAAAAGAATCCCGTGGTGAGTCTGGAGGCAAAGAAACTGTACTCCATGGCCCGTCTACCTCTGAGGATATTTTACGTCAGCACTGTGGTCGGTACGAGTCGGGTGCGGAATTCGTATCGACCAGCCATCACTGAGATTCGAATTTGGTTCACTTCATTGGAAAGCGAGCAGTTTATCCCCTAAGCCACCGCGTCTTAATTCAGTGTCATAGTATTGAAAAGAAATTAAAGCTTTATAAACGATTTCGCAAAACTAAGGTTTTTCTTACTTTTGGCATTTGAGACAATTTCATGATAAGTATAGATAGCACTGACTAAAGGCTGATTAAACTTATTCAAATAATTACAAATAAGTGTCGCGAACTCACAATAGTTTTAAAAATACCAAATTGTTTCCGATAAAGGAAATTATTTCATACGACGCCAAAGTCTTCGAAAAGGAACTTGAAAAGCAAGAATTGCATTCAGATCCTAGAAACACGCTTTCTATATTTGTTTGAAGTAACCGTTCAAAGGTTAAGAGAGTTAAATTCTTACGTCTAAGATATGACATAAGAAAGAAATTGAAATAAAGATTATCTTTTATAATCACATTTTTGAAAAAAATATATAACTCCTTTTTTGATCGATGATTTTCTAATAGCGCAATAGATAAGAATGTGCGTAGTTTAGGTGACTCAGAAATCTTGACAATACTGATGTAAAGGTCAGAAAGAAATTATTTAAGAAATTGCAGTGGAGGCCTTACAGGCAAGCTTTGTCACCAAACCCTATGATTACTGCAATCTCGTTTTTTTTTAATTATTATTATAAACAGATTATTACATCAAAATATCTGAATTAAAATGTATTTTACTATCTGTTCCAAAAAATTTTTATTGTCTTAACATAGATTTAATTACACAAATTTAGTTTCCGATTCGAAAGAGATAAAATTGCGCATTTTAAACCTAACAATTTAGCTTGATGGTTTCAATTCAATCTTTTTCTGCAATTTTGCTTTTTTTAATATTATACTTAGTTAAGTTTTGGCTCCATAGAAAATGCATTAATGTTTTTCGCTAAAAAGATTATCTAGTGTTGATGCGCAAAATTAATTTCCGATGTTATTTTACAATTTTATATTCATTATTTTAATTGCATGCGTTGACAAGACACAGTTGAACACAAAGCTTGTGAAAAATTAGCATAACTTATTTACAGTTTATCAACTGAAAAGATTTAATAACTTTAGATACCAATTTATATAAACATGATTATCATAAAATGTCGGGTAATAAGGAGAGATCATATTTTAAATTAGCACCTCTTTTAGATTCAAGTCCTTAATTAGAAATAATAATCAAAATCAATATTTAATAATGACCAAAAATACAGAAGAAACGATGATAAACAAATATATCATGTAAATACCTTTAAATTAGAGATAAATTTCAAGAGGAAGAAGATCACAAATACCAACCCATACATGTGACTTATGAATGACTATCTTTATTACTTTTATAGTTAAAAACAAAATGGCTAGGTAAAGTTGAGCAAGTTTTTCCACATAAGTTAGAATGCTAATTAACGTGAAGTTATTAAATGCAGCTCCGTATTAAACATCGAATTTGTTGAAATATAATTCTTTCTCGTCTACCGTCTTTTACTTAACTTAGAATCATTATATGCTTATATATTTTATTCTCTCCATGACATAATTTTGTTTTGTGTACCAGGCAAATTTGATGTACAGTTTGTGTGTTTATGTTCTACGTGGCTTCATGCCTGACTTTGTGTTAAGTAAGAAACATACAGAGAAAAAATTGAAATCATTGTGAAAGAGTTATTGTGAAGAATATATAGAATGTATCACTAACGAGAACTGATACTTGGCGGCTTAACATACTGGAAATCGAAAGGAATGCAATGATTTGTTTGCTAACGCAAACAAATGCCATGTTTCAACAACCAATCAGGATCGAGATACCCACACTACGTCCCTTGCATGTATCCCATTGTGTAGGTAAATAATATCTTTATAACTTTTATTAATTTCATGACGACAGCCATAGAAAACTATATCATGTGATTTATATGTCCAAATGAAACAACACGAATCATTAATCATTTTCATCTGATTTATTTTTATATACAGTGAGTAAAAAAGAAAATTGGCCCACTTTAAATCTAATGCTCTTTGATATATTTGATCGGAACTGCACATTGTAGGACGAGGAAATTGTTCGAGAGAGTGACCTCAAATGTGCTAGTTAATTAGTGCTAGCTAGTTAAGAAATCACACATGGAAACTTGCTTTCTCTAAATAAACATACCTTTTTTTCGACTGATTCGGATTTCGGGCCCTCAAAATATAAGGGGCAGCCGCAATCTGAGAAATATGGTCCCATAAGTTTTCGCAGGAGAGTGAGCGATTCTTAATTTTTATATTACTTTTTGCGTATATGGCTATATCTATACTTTTTAGGCAAATTGAAAAATTTTTCACGCAATTATAAAATTCGTTTATCCAAAGATAACTCCATGCAGTAAATAGCTTTTAGTAAATATTTATTATTTTTTACTATTTTGTTTAATAGGTCAGAAAATTTTTTAATTGTAAGGTATGCATTTTTTTGCATCATTTTAAAGAATGTAATTTTACAAAATACAAAATTGGTGAAATTTTAAAAATCCGACTTTTTTAAATTTCGATTTCTCATGAGCTATTCGACGGATCAGGAACTATCCCCTATATATTTCAGGGGTGAGAAATCCGAATCCGTCGAAAAGGGGTATATTTATTCAGATAATGTACGTTTTTGTGTATGATTTCATAATTTAATATATCGTCTTCTTTTTAATTGAAATCCCCCCCCCCGCAAACGACTAAAAATGAGTCCTAGAACGAGAAGAACCGAATATATTTTTCTTTACATGCTGTATGAACAGTGAGCAAAAACAAAACCGACCATCCTGAATAACTTTTCATCTAATAATCGGATCTTCACGCTCTAGTACTCAATCTTAATGGCTCAAGGGGTACAAAAGACACTTTAAGTTACGAAATCAGACACAAAAACGTACTTTTTTTTAACGAACATACCTTTTATCAACGGATTAGGATTTTCGACCCCCAAAATATAGGGGTGACCGAAATCTGGGACACATGGTCCCAATAGTTTGGTCAGGAAAGCGCTCTAAAGTTTGGACCCCTTAATGTTAATTCTACTTTTTGAGTATTTTGCTACATTTCGGAAAAATTTTAAGTGAATTAAAAGATTTTTGTACGCAATTATATAAATTTATTTATCCAAAGATAATTCCATGTAAAAAATAACTTTTAATGAATGCATAATTATTATTTATTATTATTATTTTTTATTATTTTATTTAAGAATGGTTGAAATAATTTTGAATTGTAAGGTATACAATTTTTTGCATCATTTTAAAAATCATAGTTTTACACGGCAAAGTGCAAATTTTGAGCAAAATCGGCTGAATATTTCCTGAGAAATTGAATTTCGAAAAGTCAAATTTTTAAAATTCGATTTATCAGGAACTATTCTACCAATTTCTCTCAAAATTAGTATTTTGCCATATAAAATTGCATACTTTAGAACAATGTTAAAAAATTTTACACCTTACAATTCAAAATTTTTTCGACTATTATTTAATAAAAAAAAATATTTACAAAAAGTTATTTTTTTGCATGAAATTATTTTTTGATAAACGAATTTTATAATTGAGTGCAAAATTTTTTAAGAAAATATTAGTTTGCGGCAAAAATTAACTTCTTTTGTATTGAAAATAGCATTTTAAAATTATTAAATAATTTCAGAATTGCATCAAAAAAAGTTCTTAACTATCTTCGTTTAATATGAATAACTTTTTCTGTCGTTTCCAATTTTTTTAAGTGAAGATAAAAGCAGATAAAATATAAAATAGAGAGATTAAAAAGAGCAAATAAACGAAAAGAAAGCATAATCTTCGCAAAAAGAATAGCTGTTTAATGCTTTTCAACCATTTAACCTATTTAAACGTAAGTAAAACAAAAATAGAAAATTGTCTCCCCTCAGTGATTTTTCTAAGATCTAAAAGAATTAAGAAGATTTTTAATGCACTAGTGAATTTCGTAAGTGTTAATACGTTTAATAAAATCAACAACAAACATTAAGTAAATGCGAATTTAACATGTTTTTGTCAAAGACTAGGGTAGAATAGTAATACTTAACTACTTAGTTTTAATCCATTAGGATGTTGACAACATTTGCTTCTGGTAAAAAGAACTTTTTAAGCCTTCTAGCCAAGAAGTTACCCAAATTACCACTAACAGATGAAGCTAAGTTTTTGTATACAATTAGTATTTTTGATTACGACATATAAAATGTTTATGAAACATTTTGCCTGTCTCACATTGAATCAATTCTTTGGTGTTGATGTAAATTGAACAGTTATTTTTGAAAGTGGAATAAATCCCTTTTTTTCTATATCGAGTATTTTTAAAGGTTAACATTTGAATAAATTTTAAAATATTTTTGAAAGTTATCAATTTAGGTATTTTACCATGTTACCATTCACCATTTTTTTAAACGACAAAACTTTGTTTCCGCAAAAAGACTTAGACACATGCGCAAAAAGACTTAACTTAGTCATACTAAAGATAATCCAGCAAAAATGACAACCAACAAGAATGTCTTTGAAATACGAGTTAAGCACTGTTGGAGACAACTCTGACTCTTGTTGTTTGATTATTTTTAGACATCTTGTTATTTGGGAATAAACAAATTGAATCAATAGGTACTAATAAAGAGTATCCTTATGAGTAAGAGTTTCCTTATTTGTTAAATCACCCGAAATTTGTTTTACTCACAATGCCATTTTGTTTTGATAGCTTAATCTTCTATTTTATCAATGGTCATAAAATCAAAGAATTAAGAAAGATGATAACAATTAATTTCAAATTTTTTTAAAACTTAGTTACTTAATCATGCTAATTCTCATTTGATAAACATAAATCCTCGAAAGAAAGAGGGAATTATTGCTAGTAAAAAAGAAAATTCGAATTTTGAATCTTCTTAAAGATATCATTCAAAGGACGTTACTCCTCTATCACTTAATGATTTACTTCATGGCTACTGTCACTTACATAAATAATTTAAAGTACAGAAAATGTGAGTTCTGGCAAACGTAGAATAATCATGATGAAGTTTTTCTTCCCAAATATCAGAATTCTTATAAATTATGGCGAGATTATTTAGAATTATGCAGTGGGTAAATTACCCTAGAATAATTTTTTCGAATTTTAATACTTTTAAAAAAAGTTTTCAGCATTTGAAACTTCATCGTTTTCCCTAAGTTTATCTGAACTCACTTTTTTCTAAACTTTAAAATTTAAAAATATTCTCTAAATTTTTTCTAAACTTTGAATTTCAAACTTTTAATTTTTTTTCTGTTAAACACTAATGCCAACCAAATCTCGCCAGTTAAAATTAAGTCTCATTGCGGTCAGGAACTGCGTGAGTTTTGTGGTGCTCTTATAGTTTTTTGCGTTAATTTAACTCCAAAAGAATACCTGTATGAGGATAAACCAGAATAAATCACTTACTTGAAGAAATCACTCATCTTCAGGATATTATTCAAAACTACAAGTGAACTCATTTTTCTCTGAAATTTAAAGTTTAAAAAATTTTCTAAATATTCCCTAATCTTTAAATTGTTAACTTTTTTTTTCTTTTTTTTTCTTTTGCTGTTGAATACTGATGACAACCAAATCTCCTCAGATAAAATCAAGTCGCATTGTCGTCAGGAACTGCGTGAGTTTTGTGGCATTCTTACAGTCCTTTGCGTTAATTTCACTCAAAAAATCTACCACAAAAACAGGTTTATCTTGATACTTTACTTTGGAAATCTCTCGACTTCAGGATACCGTTCAAAACTACAAGTCCACGTAGGAGAAAGTTATGGTCTTATATCTGTTAAAAGTGCAAAAATCAGCTATTCTACAGATTATCTAGATAAACTGAAGATTAACGAGACTTCACCGACAGAGTAACGAAAATTGTTTCTTTTCTCAAATTATTTAGATAATCGACAAACTACCTAAATAATCTGCCTGTTACCTTTTGGGCTCTCATTAAAGTGAAATTAAGATCTTTGCTAGAGCAACAGCAATATTTCTTTTCGCTTAAATTAGCAAGATGCTATATATTTTTCGCTAATTAAAGAATCGAGTTTATGCAGTCAAACATTGAAAAAAAATCACTGGATAAAGTTAATTTTCAATGAATTAAGAAACTGCAATATAAAGAATCAAACAGTTTAAAATATTATTGCAATTAAGGGAATTAAAATAATATTATTCACTTATTTTTCAATACCTAAAAAATCAAGTTGATGCAATCAATAGTCTATAGAATTTATAATCAATCACTTAAGCGATTTAGCATGAAATGAAATAAACTTTGAAATATTAACGATATCGAAGCCGTTAAGTTGCGCATCCCCTTTGTAAAATGCAAAAAAACTTCCAATTCTTCACATCAAACCAACATATTTTCTAAACTGAGAGGTTAATTTTCTTTTTTTACGCGGATAAAATTAAAGAATTAACAGATTACAATAATTAATTTCAAATTTTCCTAAAGCTAATTTACTTGATTACGCTACCTTTTCATCTGGTAATCAGAAATCATCGAAAGAGGAAGGGTTTTGGAGACAAAAAAGAAATTCAAAGTTGAAACTTCGTGATAAAATCAAAACCTTTTGGCAAACAATTTTATAAAAACCTCCGTTTCTTTATTGAGATTCCTTGACAGTTTAATAATTTGTTGATAAAGAAGAGGCATAGATAAGCATTCTAATATTTCCCCTGTTATTTTTGCTATTTTAACGTAAAACATGAGACTTCATCTGTTGTTTATCCAACTGTTAAAAAGCAAATTTTAAGAGTTGAATTTAGATGCTAACATTACCATACAATAGTTTTGCGAAATGTAAAAATAAGAATGGTTTAAAAATTCGCTATATATAATTCAAAAATATCTACTTAAATTTTTATTACCTCGATTAAATCAGAGTAATCGAAAGCTTATCAACTGCACTTTTATACAAAATTTTATAAACAATAGATCCTTAATACCACAATTTCTGTTCAAATGCGTAGTTTAATCAATAAAAAGAACTTTATTTGCTCTTGAATATTTTTCTAAGTTAATTAATTATTTTTATTAAATTTCAGCTCTTTTAATTTGTTGTAATATGTTATCTTTTAATTAATTTTTTGAATGAAAATTTGAGCGAAGATGTAACAAAAAATTTTAATTAGAGATAATTTCATTTAGAAAAAGCAATTTCTTTTATTTAACATTAAGTGTAAATGAATTCCATGCATAAATTGTTTGCTTTCGTTGGGAAAAATTGTTTTTTCAGATAGTTTTCTGGTATTTATATTTGATCACTCACTCGGAATACAGTATTGGTATAATCCTTTAAACATACAATTTTATAATTATGAAAACAATTTTAGTGTTCAACGACAGAAATGGTGGTGTTGTGTGCCAGAAACTAAAGTGGAGTTTCGCTAAACGTTTCACTTCACCAAGAGCAAGGATAGTTTCTGGTTTATGCTCTGTTGCAAGTTATAAAAAGCCCATTATTCCTATGAAGAGGGCTTGTTTGCATCTAATCGCACGCCAAATGGATGCCAAGCTCCCAAGGCGATTATATATCAACGTCGCCAACTCTTGAAAAGATGTTGCACAGCTTCCTTTTTGCTTACTTTCTGAAATAAATGCGAAGTGATTTTACTCGTTATCAAAACTTTTATCAGTCAAATAAGGAATGTTTTTTATATCTCTAGTCATAAAAATTTTAAGTTTCAAAAATTTTAATATAAATGTTAAGATTTTCATCTGGCAGTAACTAATCTCTCTCTCTCACCCACTTTCTCATCCTCTCTATCACCCTCTCTTTTGTTACTTTTGGAATTGACTCAAGCGCGAGATTTAAAATAAAAGTTCTGAAGAGAGGAAAAACAAATTTTTCGAGAACAATGGTTATATAGTTATTATTTAAAGCAAAAAATCACGAAGAACTTAAAATTGTAATGACTTGTAATGAAATCGGAATTTCGAAAAAAAATTACTCAGTTTCATTAATGAAAATGGCTCTTTCAGCACGTTGAATTTCAAATCTGTTATTGTCTGTTCAGCGGCTGCGGTTGGCTCGGATGGTACTGCAAGTTAAACAGTTAATAATTCTCGAACTAATTATCGAATATTAATTTTTTTTTGTACAGTTGCACTCTCTGTACATTTTCTTATTCCTCGATATATATGTAAACTAAAGTCTCATAGTTCTTGCACTGCAAAAATATGTAACACAAATCAAAAACGATTCACGATAAAAGCACTTACAATTGCAATAGCTTTAAAAGGAAAAAAAATTGAAGAAAAAGAACAACTTGTGTTAAGTTTATAAGCAAATATGGCCTTTCATCACGCCAAATTTCACCTCTACAATCGTATTTATGCAATCTGCTGTTAAAGTTGAAAATAGGAAGACTATTGAACATATTTAAAATCTTTAAAAAAATAGTGAAAGCATTTAATATTTCAAAAATCTCCGATAAAATTAAGTGATAAGTTCAATATTCAGAAAAAATTAAATTAAAAATACCTTGCATTAGATTTAAATGTTTTAACTTTCCAAAAATATAACCTCTGGCTTATCGTTAAAAAAAATAAATTTCAATCAGTTTACATAGTTTTAAAGATTTATATAAAAAATCAAGAAAAAAAATGTTGCATGAATATTGTTTCATAAAATGTGTAGGAGTGTTACAATTTTAAAAGTACGTAAAACCACAGAAATTAAAAGGTTTTTTATGAAAGTGTAATTTCTTCACACGCTGTAGAATTCAAACTTTACTAATTAAGAAAAAGGTGCAACTTTGATAGGAAATCCCCTGTTTACCTTGGCAAGCAACCGAGTTACTCAATGATACTTGACTTGCTAAACATGATACCTGCTGCCTGAGTATAGGCGTGAACCAAGAATTAAAGAGCAATGTATTCTCTAATTTATGCACAACCTACGGGGTTCATAAAAAGATGAAAGGATATGACCCCAGGCGGTTCTTAATATCCAGCCTATAACCTTTCTCACAGGTCACCCTGAAAGAAGCAATCTCGATTGCTTAAGACGACACCAATCAAATTACTTAAATTTCACGGTGTGATATATCTCTCTCTGTGATGGATGGTGGAAACAATTTCTTTCATGGATTTTGAATCTGTTTCGAATCTGCTAAGGTTAGAAAAGAATAACTGTAGTAAACAGTTGAAGGTGTGTCCAAAACAACAAGCGTTTATGCAAATGGGAAAATTAAAAGTAATGGGATTTTGGAAAGTATTGTATTTCTTAGGCTTCAACTGATAGCTATTTTTTTTCTATGTTTCAACTTTTTTTTAATCCTCTTTATTCTTTTGGAATTTTGATTGTGTTAAAATTTCGTAAAATTACCGAGAAAAAAGTAACGATGTTTTTTTTAGCTGAAGCAAGAAAAAAAAAACTAGTTCAATCGATTGAATCAAGCTGAAACATTTTTTTAAATTTTTGTCTATTTGTTTATAAGCGAAATCTGATATCAACTGATTGCAATTTTTTTCTGTGTTTCAACATTTTTTTAATCCTCTTTATTCTTTTGGAATTTTGATTTTGTCAAAATTTCATAAGATTACCGTGAAAAAAGTAACGATATTTTTTTCAGCTGAAGCAAGAAAAAAAACAAGTTGAATCGATTGAATCAAGCTGAAACAATTTTTTTTTAAATTTTTGTCTATTTGTTTATAAGCGAAATATACCTAATGTTATAAAAATAGAAATTTAATGGCGTTAAAAATCAAAGATAGCAAAAAATGCAAGCAGGAAATATATACATAACATAATTATATACATGGGAATATATACATAGCATATATGCAGGAAATATATACATAGCAATAATTTTTAATTCAATTTATGTGCATCAATCAAAATAAAAAGCGAACACCCTGAATAACATTTGATCTAATGAACGGATTTCCACAAACTAGAACTCAATCTTAATAGTACGAGGACCTGTGCTAAATATGCTAATGCAAATGATATTTTAAGCCATGAAATCAGACACAAAAATGAATTTTCGTCTGATTTAGATTTGTGACCCTCAAAATGCAAAGAAGGTAATACCGCAATCTTGAAAATAATGCCTCAATAGTTCAGGCTTCTGAGGAAGACCCAGACTTACAAAGGGCTGTCTTGCCAATGCTGATGATGAGTTTAGGCAGGAGGGCGTTCACCCTGAATAACATTATTGTTCAGAACCCTTTAATGTTAACTTCATTTTTAACGTATTTCGCTATATATTATCTTGAGAACGAGATATATTGCTTATCAATATATATATATATATATATATATATATTCGCAGTATTACTTATTTTGTGCCGTTGCTTACAAATTTTTTAAATTCAACTTTAAGCTTTGCAATAACAAGTTCTAATGCAGTGGAGATATTATTTGTGAATGAAAAAAAAAAA
>NC_092207.1:76323020-76393746 GCF_043381705.1 Parasteatoda tepidariorum | reverse complement strand
AATCATAAATCAAATGTCACAAAAAAATATCCATTTTTTCACCCCGAAGTTAATAAAATTCAACATGTAATCCCACAAGGCATACCTGGTGAGTCTTTTCCGGCCTCCGGGTGGCCAATTTTTCCATTTTTGAGTGTTTGAAATCCGATGTTCCATTGATTTAGGCTTAGAGTATCAGACCGCCATATTAACGTGTCATCCACCACAAGCGGAATCTTTCGCTAACTTTGGCTACTTATTTTAATATTTTTTCGATCTCATTCTTGGTCAAAAACATTTTACTGCAAACGCCTATGCGATTATCTATCTGAATTTATTAAGTTTTTAATTTCCAGCTGTCTGGTACTTTTATTATCGGTATCTCATATATATATCAATATCAAAATCAGTATTTACATTCTCATTAGTTTTTGATTTTAATTCCACTTAGGTTCTTGCAATGCATTTTTACACTATCTTGCATATGTTAGAGCTTTATATTTTTATTTTGTGTTTAATTTTTGCTTGCTATAAAATTGTTCTTTATCATGTCTCTGCATTTTACTATCTTACAACTAATATTTCTAAAGTATCCACATATATTTGTACAATGTTCTGTTACATATTTATGCATAGCTTAGGGTCATCACTTAACTAGATTTGCTGGTTGACAATTATTTTGCTTCAATATCATCAATGGGACAGTCCCTGGCCGTATCATCTGCTGCTGTTACCAAAAATGCTTTTAACAATTTAATCTTTCCTTAAGTGTACAACTTTTTCGAAATAGCGATTTCCTATATCCAATTAATTTTTATTTACTATCCC
This sequence comes from Parasteatoda tepidariorum, assembly GCF_043381705.1. Lineage (NCBI taxonomy): Eukaryota > Metazoa > Arthropoda > Arachnida > Araneae > Theridiidae > Parasteatoda > Parasteatoda tepidariorum. The sequence goes on along the minus strand of NC_092207.1, from coordinate 76,392,939 downwards.
TGACCAAGTGTCAATTTGTCAATAGCAATTATTAATTTTTCTAATTTTAATCATGTCTTAAATATGTTTTGTATTTACCAATGTTTCTATATTGCGTTCTCTTTTCTAACTGTGCGTTACACAACTCTTCTGAGTTAGCTTAGTATCACATATCAAAATTTTAAAAATTTTCATACTCGCTCCGACCATCGGACCATTATTTTACTTCGCTTTCTTTTAGGTTCCTCTAATATCTGACGCTTATCTAACTAATTATGATACCAATCAGTCAAATTAACGCTTTTTATACTCGCTCCGACCTCCAGACCTACTTTCTATTTTCTTGTTTTTTACAGCTTTAACAAATATTGGTCGATTGTACTCAATATATTTTGTTCCTAATCAACATAACCAATATTTTTTCCACTCGCTCCGACCACCGGAACCATTTCCTAACGGTTAGTACTAACCATTCAAAATTTATTTGAATAGGAACAGCATTCAGAAAGGATTCTGCAAGTAAAACAGGGGAAGTTTATCAAAGAAATTTTAAAAAAAAGCTTTCTGTATATATATTTATTCTACAATTATTAAGTTTTGCATTTTTAATATCCATTGCGAAAGATTCTTGTAAGTAATTATTTTTTGATGTATGGTAAAATATCAACGAGAAATGTTGCCATAGCTGTATGGCAAAGGTGTTCCATAGCCTATGGAAAAATGTTTCTTCATAAGATGTGGCACATCTTAGTTTTATGGCAAAAATCTGCCATATAAAAAAATGCCATAGGATATTCCTATGGGGTTTTGCCTTTGGTAAAATTTTGCCATATACGTATGGAAAAAGTTTGCTATACGTGTATGGCAAAAATATGCCACATAAAAAATGCCATAGGATATTCCTATGGTGTTTTGCTTATGGTAAAATTTTGCCATACAGGTATGGCAAAAATATGCCATATAAAAAAATGCCATAGGATATTCCTATGGGGTTTTGCCTGTGGCAAAACCCCATTGGAATATCCTATGGCATTTTTTTATGGCAAAACTATGGTAAATTTTCCTAAGGGATGATTATTCAAAATTATTTTTCCCGAAATTATCCTTGGATAAATGAATTTTAATGCTGAATTTTCTTTGCGTGCAAAAACTTTTTTTATTCGCTTAGCAAGTTCTCGAGATATGCAAAAAGTGATATTAAAGTTAAGAGTCCCAAACGTGCAATTAATCTTCGACGTAAACTATTGAGACCATAATTTTTCAGACTCCGGCTCCCCCCTCCCCATATATATTTTGAGGGAAAGAAATCCAAATCCGTTTTTTTAATGGCATGTTTATTCCAAAAAAACACGTTTTGATGTCTGTTTTTGCAACTTAAAATATCGTCTTACTAATTTATTAGCATATTCAAGGTTAGCCCCCCCCCCAACCATTATGATTGAGTACGTGGAAATCCAATCATTTAATCAAAAGTTATTCAGGGTGCTCTCTTTTTTATTTTGGTCGCGGTATAACAAATCGGGAAGTATGACCGAACTACGGGATGCATCGTTTTATAATTTTTCAGATTTTTGTATTAATTTCTTTAATGTTAATAAATTCTTGACTGCCCTCACTGAAACAAACCGTGAGTATTTATTGTGACCATGGTAACTGACTATGCTAAAAACGCTTTGTAATCTATTAAATGATAGAAATTCAATGATATAAAACAATATTTGTTTTATATTTCGAAACTTAATTTATAATTATCTACCTAATTAAAACAGAGCAATGTAAAACGATATGCCGTTTTTCAATATTCGTTTGATTTGATTAATTCTTTACTGATTTATGTACCTTGATTTTCCCGTGGTTTAAAAATCATAAATCAAATGTCACAAAAAGTTAAAAATATTCAACCTTATAGTTTGTAATGAAGAAAATAAGCAAAATTGCTTCTCTTTAAATTGGCTTGCAAGTTTTCACATAACCTTCTAGTTACTTCTATATTTTTTGGCATATCCTTACAAAAACTATTTATTTATTTATGCTCCTATTAATTATTCATTTATTTATTTATTCACTGATTTTAATTAGTTTGTTTACTCACTGTTTTTAATTTATTTAAATAGTATCAATCTTGATTTGTAAACAAGCATGTAAATGTGTACTGTTGTTTTTTTATCTCTTTAATTATTCAAAAAATAAAAAATAAAATGCTGATTCCCTTGATTAAGCAAAATTAAAACCCATAAAAATAAGACCACACGTATGTTTCAAGCGTTTCTTATTAATCCTATGATTTCGATAGACTATACTGTAAGCTATAATATTTCTGATCGCAATAAATTGAAATACACACCGATCTTTCGTTTTAAGACTTTATCAAAATCTTTTATCTAAGTTTAATTTTACATGACATGTTAAGCTTTAAAGTTATATTTTAAGTGATAATGCAAGCGTTGAAACGTTTTTTTTTTCTGTTAGAGAAGTTCTTTAAAAAAAATTTAGTTACTCAATTTTTTTAATTATTTTTCTTACATCACGAATATTCCTATAATAAAGAACTATACTGTAAAAATTTCCAGTTAAAAATACGGTAAAAATTTTACTGGCAACCTGAGTGCAGCATCCGCGAAATCAATTTTTACAGTAAAATCTATTTTCAAAGTGAAATCTATTTTTCCTTGAAATTTTATGCAGTAATATATATTTAATTACTGTTATTCAATGATTTTACAATAAATATTACTGTAAAAATTAGAATATACCAAATTGTTACGGTAAATTTTTCCTGCACGCTGAGTGCCGGTATTTTTTACCGTAATGTGATCCGTGTTTTTGCAGTGTATGATCTTTAGTTAAAAAGAAGTTTCCGGTATATGGCTAAAAGCACTAAAAATTTAAATCCTTACTATTTTTTTTCATAATGTTATAAAGTTTAGAAAACATAAATATTTTGCACAATCAAATTATTTCATGAAGTATTAAATATGATTTTCAAAAAATATAATAAGGGAAGTTAAGATAATTAAAACATAAATATTTTTTGAATTTAAGTAAAAATGTAAAAAAAAAATTTGAGAAAAAATAGAATAATTTTCATTTACCTTAGAATAATTTTCATTTACATTTAAAAAAAAAATTAAAAATGGATTTAGGTCTTTTTTAAAAATTGTCTTTCTTTCTAACAGTAATTACTGTCTTTTTAAGTGTATCTAATTGTTGCATTTTTCCACGCATTCAAACACCACTGTTAGACATATTCTGCCATGTTCTACTACATTGTTAGAATTTTCATTCTCAAATTATGGTAAAATAACCGGCGGCAATCTGCTCATTTAATTAAACGTTACGTTTACGGTAAAGAAACCATTTACAACTTGTACGGTTGAAAAAACCATGAATGCAAAACTATACAGTTTCTTAACCATTTACAACTAACATGTTATTAAAACCGTAAAAAAGACATTTAACTGGACATGAGAGATAGTTTAGCAGATTTATGGTGGTGCCGTCTATGAGTGAATCAGAGTATCGTATTCTAATAGTTCAGGGTCACAAATTGGGGAGCGCAGGGCACTGGAAATTCTTCACGTGTCAAAGGGAATAGTGGAAATATTGTGGTGTCAACGCTGGGACTCAAACCTCCGTTCTGTCGATCTTGATATTGACAGATCAGCCCTCTCAGCTATTATATGCACCCAGTTGCGCGAAACTAAATAGCTTTATTAGGTAGGTATTGTTAGTCCAATGAAATTCTGGTTGTTTTGCCAGGTGAAACAGGTATTAGATGAAAGCAGTTAGTAAACTATTTTTATCATTGTTAATTGTTTAAAAACCATCTAAATTATGGCAATTCAACTGTTTTATTTGAATATGGTAAAATGGCAACTAAATAAATTATTAATTAATGATTTTCTTCGAGAAATTTGTAGCAGTGCATGTTTCCTACAAAGTCCCACCAAATCTATTTTATTACAAAATCTAGCAGTTTTCTCGGTAAATGTTGCGCCGAGTCACATTAAATTTACTCATACACTTAACATACGAGGCTGCAAAAAAACATAAAGCAAAAAAGTGAACACAATGTATTAACAAATACAAATAAAATTAGAAATACACTCCAATTTTATAAACTTACAACTTTAGAAAAATGGCTCAACATTGATCCATAATATAGGTACGATGAACCATAATATTGTTCAAAATTCGCTGGAACTTTAATAAGGTGCTAAATTAAACCATGCTCCCGCTCAAATTAAACTGTAGTATCATGCACTGAGACAAAAATTATGGTCAAAACCAACAGAATATGGTAAAATTCACCATGTTTCTGGCTCAATGGGACTACCAAAAAGTTATCTAAACACTTTAATTATGATTTTGGTAAAACTAAAAATAAAACATGTATTTGTATTCGATAAAATTTGATAAATAAGGTAAAATTTATTATTTTTATCATGATACCTCAGAATAGAGCATAAAACCCATTTATTTCTTCTAAATTTACTTTTCAGCTTTGAATTTTTTACCAAATGTGTGGTAATGAAAACTATAATTTTGAAAATCGGAATTTGCAATAATCCGCTATCATATGAGTGGAAAAATTACCAAATTAATAATTTAAATACCGTATATTTTGGTTTTCTTTAACCATAATTATGGTTTTTTTTACCAGTTGGTTAATTCTATCCATATTTTTTTCTCTGTGTGTTATTTAGTTTATCATATTGGAGTTACTGTAAATATGGACGATATTTTGACTCAGCACGTTTCGAAACAAATAGTAAAGCATAGAACCTATAAAATAATAAAACAAAAACATATATAATAGCATATACAATTTAACATATATAATAACATATAAAAAGGCATTGAACGGTATTAAGACAAGTAAAGTTTTAAATAAATTTTTATTTTCAGTTGTTACTTTAAAAGCAAAAGTTTAAATAAAATCGCGAAAAAATACTGAATTATATAAATAAAAATTAACTCATTTTTCTTATAAATTTTAATATTCGTTCATTAAATTTTATACTCTAAAATTACCACCGAAGCGTATTTAACTAATCGGAAAAATTACTTGTTTTAAATTTTATTTAAATCTTATGATTTGTAAAGCTCTTGTTTATTCATTTAATTACAATTGGACAAAAAATTATCTAGCGATATAAAATTTCATTCAGTGTATAGTACTCATCTAACACTAAAGGAAATTTATTATCGTTTTCATTCTTCTGATGGAGTATTGTTTTTCTTTTCTTAACTTCCGTTCCAACTTAAAGGAACAAAATATGACTAATAAATTTCATTGATAAGTAAAAATCATGTGGTTAAAATCATTAGCTTACCTAAACAATATCTAACAATGCATAATATTGTTATACAGTTTAGTCCAATACAAATGACGTAAATAACGTAAAGTACAGTGGTTGAAACTTGCTGTTGTGAAAAATAACTACTTACCAGAAGTAGTCTTTAGTAAATTAAACTTCTTATGTTCATGTTGTGAGTAAGTAACAATGCATTTTTTCATTTCAAGCAATTGTAGAAATTGTCATGTTGACCACACTTGAAAGCTGACCATCAGTTCAAGTTGATTAACAATCCAAAGAACTAAATTTATCGTATTCAATGAAAGGAGAAAAAAAGCTTTGTAGGCTAACTATCTGCCTGCTATTGTATGTTATTCTAAGCCCCTTATAAGTTGAGGTTCTAAAAGAATATTTTTATGCAATTAACTTATTTTTTCAGAATTCCATGAAACGGTGAAATAATATAGGACGAACAAAAGAGTTTAATCCATTTTTGTTCTTGATTATTTAAAAGTATAAAGTGTAGAGTATTCCATTTTCACTGACATTTCGCTTGTGATTTGACTCAAATTTAGGTGCAAAAATTGGTTTAATCGCACAACATCAAACTCAACTGGACACCAGAACGATGTGAATCTTTGAGGTCAAAATTTCTATTACAAAACTTGACCTAATCACGAGTTTTGTTTTTTAAGCTACTGCATTCTTTTCTTATACAGCGCATGAATATCATGTGTAAGTCATAGAGCCATTATTTAAAACAAAAAGAATGAGACATTGAAAATGCTCGTTTTTTTCTCAATTTGTAATTTTCTTTTAATGATCTGAAAATTAATATAAATTAACTCGAACAAAAAAGCAAAGCATAGATTCCGACAGAACACAACATCCTCTTTCGAATGAAATGTCAAATGGTATTATTAGCGAANTCATCATCAAATTCAATTGGATGGCAGAACGATGTAAATCTTTGAGGTCAAATTTCTATTACAAAACTTGACCTAATAACCCTTTTTTTTTTTTTTAGCTACTGCATTCTTTCCTTATACAGCGCACAAATATCACGTGTAAGTCATAGAGCCATTATTTAAAACAAAAAGAATGAGACATTGAAAATGCTCGTGTTTTTCTCAATTTGTAATTTTCTTTTAATGATCTGAAAATTAATATAAATTAACTCGAACAAAAAAGCAAAGCATAGATTCCGACAGAACACAACATCCTCTTTCGAATGAAATGTCAAATGGTATTATTAGCGAACATTTTAAATTATGGTTGTGAACTTATCAATTTTGTTTGAACAATATAATGTTATAAGAATATAAATGTTATTTTAAAAAATGATTACTTCGAAAAATCACTTCTGTTCACCAAATGTTTATAATACTAATAGATAGTAATATTTGGACGAGGGAAGTAGAGGCGCAAGCGTAAGCAAACAGAATTCCTTTTAGTACATATATGTTAAGTGAATAATTTTAACTTTAGTAGAAAAACTGTTTTCTGCCAAGAAAAAACAATTATTGCGAAGCAATCATAGGGGTTGGGGAGCGGTAGCGAACAGGGGTCTTAGCCCCCTAGTGGATTTATTGAAAATTTCATTGATATTTCCCATAGAACTTTTCAATTAAAAAAATCAATAACAAGGCCATATTGTTTCCTTAAAACCATTCTCAATGTTGTCGAAGTTTGTTTTCTTTTTAACGAAAATCGCAAGGGGATACCCACAAGTGAGATAGTGTGTGTATCTCGATCCTGATTGGTTGTTAAAACGCGTTATTTGTTTACGTTAGCAATTGTTTTTTCCATTCTATATCTAGTAAGCCAAGTCCGTCACGTATAAATTCTATTAAGTGGCACATTCTATATTCTTTCAGAAAGATTCATTAATGAAGATTTTAAATCTTTTATTCTAAATATCTCACTTAACGCAAAGCCAGATACGAAGTCAAGTAGAACACAAACAAACTGACTATGCATTGAAGTTGATTGGTACACAAAACAAAAAATATATCACGGTCACAATAAAATGCATAAACAAATAATAAATCTAAGTTAAGTAAGCGACAAAGATGATTCAAAATTATATTTTAACAGATTCGATGTGAGACACGGCATTGTATATAGTTAACTTTATGTTAATTAGCATTCTAACTTATGAGAAAAATTTTAGACTTTAACACGCCATCTTGTTTATATACGATCAGCTGGTAATGAGATCATAGGTCACATGTCTCCTCGAGTTTCACGTTCTCAATTCAGCTTAAGCACACACCAAAAATTCAGAACTAGATTTTGATGCCACTCGAGACCTGTGAATTTAACTGTTGGGTATAAAACCTAATTTTTAGAATAGTTTTGGTAAAACGATAAAAAAAAATTTATTCTCACCATTTTATTTTCAAAATAATAGGTAATGTTTTGTTATTTAATGTGTTCACAATTTCTCATGACTTTATTCATAAAGACAAAAGAGGTTGATCATTTAGAATTCCATAGCCGGAAAAATTTGGGAACCGCTGATATTTAGAGATACAAACTGCTCAATGCGACAACAACATAGACATTCAAATCTTTATTTTTTTCCTATTCCTGAATGTTAAATCCATGTCGTTTTTTTTCCACTAGCATACTATGCATCGTTGATTTTTCTTTTTTTTCGGTTTTGTTCAAAGTACAAGCTTAATGAAGCTGCTATATAAAAAACTATTCCAGAATTAAAGCAAAAATATCAATAAATGTAAAAGGAAGCCAAGAGACTAGAATACAGCATACCTTTTTTAAGATGGCTGTTTCTTGAATAGTAAAAGAAACGCCGTAGTTTCTTGATTAATGTCACCATTGTTCAGAAGACACGATTCAATAACCAAAGAAATATTTCTATGGAAATTTAATCCTTTTAGCGTCATCGCACGGCATTTTTTCAGATATATGTAACGTAACGTTGGCTTGAAAAAAGAATGAGAATTTTTCACGAATTTTCATTTTCTTTCATAACCTTGGTTCTTGTGCCTTGCTGCTCAAGAGAACGCTATCGTTGCGTTTTTCAGCTTTTTTAAGTTCACGGTCGGTTTTTCCCCCTGCGTCTTCCAGAAATCATTCTAAATTTATTTTTAGTTTTAAATTTAAATGTATGTTTTAAATACATTAAGTACACAACTCAAATTTGAAGTTTTGAGTGAAGCAAAACTACTTTTAAAGGTATTGTTTTGCCTTGTAAGAATAGTGAGTTGTTATAAATGGTGATTATTTTCGTAAATTCTGCCTTTTTAAGAAACGAAAGTATTGTCATTAACTGTATAAGCTAGAGTTCCAGTACCTAACGTAGTTAGAAATTTACGAAAGGAAAACACGGATAACGAAAGAGAAAGATTCATCGAAATCGGTTACCACTCTTGGCGAAGTTTCTCCCAAACGTCACTCTCTTACTCCTAGCCAAAGTGACATACGAATTAAATTTCGCAATTTTACCTACTACAAACAAGCCAAATTACCCTAAAGTTGTACAAGCTATTAACTAATTCAGCTCTTTAAATACAGCTCTTTAACTTCATTTTTAGCTGCAAAATAACTTCTCTAGAAGACTAACGTTTTATTAAAAATCATAACTTTTCTTTCGACATATAACAGAATAAAAAGTTAATAAAAGTGCCAGATATAGCTATCATAGTTTTTTAAGGCTATTTATTTCTCAAAATATATGATATTTAAGATAATTATTGCATAAAATAAATATTTTAAGTAGTTAAGAATCTTAAGAGCAAGAATAAAAGTTTATATAACTAGGATCTAGAGATTTCATTGAAAAAGGATACCTATTCAACCCATCCGTGTTAAATCAACGAGAAAGTTTTGTTTAGTTTCTTTTTGGTAAATTTTGACTCTCAGACAGTGACAAACTGTTACTAATGAATAAAGATACCTAGTCGATCAAACCATCATAAGTCAACAAGGATTTTTTATTTTGTTTCATTCGGTAAATTTTGACTTCCAGCCAACAATAGATTTTTTTTTAATTTTATGCCTGTTTAGGCAGTGGGAGTGCGATTGTTCCTGTTTTTCAGTGGCGCCATCTATGGCCAGGAATTCGACTTCTGTCACGCCATTCACACTACCACAACCCGTTTACAGGGCGAGTCACATTACCACACATTCACACACAAAGAAGAAAGGACATAGAACACACAGAGAGAGAAAGAAACATCCATGTCTTGCCCGGGATTTGAACCCAGGACCTTTCTGATGCAAGGGCAGTTCCCTGCCCCCTATACAGTCCGGTCGGCTAAACAGTAGATTACTGCCACTGAATAAAGATATCTATTCGGCCAATCCATGTCAAGTCTAAGAAAAAGTTTTGTTTCGTTTCTTTTTGGTAAATTTTGGCTCCAACCTCAGACTGTTAAGACTGAGCAAAAATACTAAGTCGATCAAACTATCTTATGTCAACAAGGAAGTTTTGTTAAGTTTTCTTTTTTTTCTTTTTTCTTTTTTTGGTTAATTTTTCCTCTTACCCAACAATAGATTTCTACCGTTACCCGTATATCGTAGCTCTCTAATCACGTTATGTTCAGTTGCTCTAATATAATCCAATTTGAAAATTTTTCAAAGAGGATGTGCTAATTTTATCATTGTTTTTCGAAACTCTGTCGCCAAGGAAAATAAAAAAAGTCTCAGTTTAAGTGCCTTACACTCGAAGCAATGCGGAGATTTTAAACTATATGTAAATCATCTTAGCATATCATCTTGCTATCTGGACTTTAGAGCGGACAAATAACTTTTTTAAGAATCACCGATTTGGTGATATTTTTCCATCTAGATTAAAATTATTAAAACCACTATTTTATTCTCAGTTTTTGATATTTTTTATGAGCCNTTAGGCAGTGGGGGTGCGATTGTTCCTGTTTTTCAGTGGCGCCATCTACGGCCAGGAATTCGACTTCTGCCACGCCATTCACACAACCACAACCCGTTTATAGGGCGAGTCACATTCCCACACATTCACACACAGAGAGAGAAGGAAACATCCATGCCTTGCCCGGGACTTGAACCCAGGACCTTTCTGATGCAAGGACAGTTCCCTGCGCCCTATACAGTCCGGTCGTCTAAACAGTAGATTACTGCCACTGAATAAAGATATCTATTCGCCCAATCCATGTCAAGTCTGAGAGAAAGTTTTATTTCGTTTTTTTTTTGGTAAATTTTGGCTCTTAGAGAACCACAGACTGTTAAGACTGAACAAAGATACTAAGTCGATCAAACTATCTTATGTCAACAAGGAAGTTTTGTTCAGTTTTCTTTTCTCTTTTTTTTTTTTTTTTTTGGTTAATTTTTCCTCTTACCCAACAATAGATTTCTACCGTTACCCGTATGTCGTAGCTCTCTAATCACGTTATGTTCAGTTGCTCTAATATAATCCAGTTTGAAAATTTTTCAAAGAGGATGTGCTAATTTTATCATTGTTTTTCGAAACTCTGTCGCCAAAGAAAATAAAAAAAGCCTCAGTTTAAGTGCCTTACACTCGAAGCAATGCGAAGATTTTAAACTATATGTATATCATCTTAGCATATCATCTTGCTATCTGGACTTTAGAGCGGACAAATAACTTTTTTAAGAATCACCGATTTGGTGATATTTTTCCATCTAGATTAAAATTATTAAAACCACTATTTTATTCTCAGTTTTTGATATTTTTTATGAGCCCAGTTAATTAAGCAATGGAGTAAATTTTTAAATATTAAAAAATCAGTCCGCAAAAGCTTTTTATTTTCACTAAACAGTGGCTTTTCTCGATATTAACACTGTGCCATTTTCAAACTAAGTATAGACAATGCGTGCTTTAGATAGGCTGAACTTAACCTAACAGTCGTGAACAGTTGCAAATTCACAGCAGTTATAAAAATAGCATATTATTCACAAAAAAGCATCATAACTTAAAACGTTATTTCAAAATCAAGATGCTCCAAAATCTGTAGTTTTGACATTTTTCTTACGGATAACGTAAATAAATTCAAGAAAATTTCTACGCTTTAGTTTCCTAAGAAATGCTTCGTGAGGACATTTCTTCACTTTGAGGAAATTACTATCTTCACTCATTCGGAACTACGATTTTCGTCAAAGATATTGTTCTTAATGTAACAAAACGATTTCACAATCGATTAGAATTCATACTTCATGAAATAAAAACAACGTGAGCATTCAGTCATTGCTACACTGAGGAGAAAATATGCTTAAAACCAGAATATGGTAAAATTCACCGTGATCTGGTCCTATGGGAACAGTAACTAGCTCCGTAGTTTTTACCGAAGCGCTTTAGGAATAATTTTGGTAAAATTGACAAACATATGGTATTATAATTTGTGATAAAATTTGGTAAATGTGATACAATTTCGTAATTAGGACATGAAGCCTTTTTAGCATAGCATGAAAACCATTTATTCGGTTAAATTTGTATGGTAATAAGAACTGTAATTATGAAACCAGAATCCTCGTGATCATATGACCGAAAAAAATTACCAACTGAATAGTTTAAATACTTCGGATTTTAATACCAGATTATGTTTTTTTTTACCCGAAATCTCATAACCATACAGAATAGATGGCGCCATTGAAAAACAAGAAACGCATCCTCTGCCGTAAATTTGCTTGGTTTCACGAAGCAGGCTTCTGATATTGGCAAGTGGTATTAGAAAGAACAACACAAATAAATTAATTAGAATCTCTATTAATTATCTAAAGTCCAACATGTATCGTCTTAAACAAAGTAAACACTGTTTTAACGAAATACTAACCTTTTGCTTAAACTTTTAACAAATTCAATTTCTAAATAAGCTGGTTTACTAGCTACTGCTTTTTATAGCAACAATGATAATAGGAAGCACCTGCTCGCTTCGTTCACTAACTGCTCCGTAATAATTTTTGATTTTAGGCAATAAACAGATTATTTTATTTAAAATAATTTTTTACTGTATTAACTCATGGTTTAGTTACACAAATTCAATGCGCAGTAATAGTTTAAAATTGAGGGCCCCTCTTATTTTGGCGATTTGAAAAGAAACAACATGTATGAAAATAAACTAAGTCATTACTGGTAAACATAAACAATGTTGTGGGAGGTCGGACAGTGACGTCGCTAAAAGGAAAGACAACGAAGAATACCATGGTGACCAGAAACGGGGTTTTCATAAAACTGAACGAAAATTATCACTAAACCAAGAATCCCCCGGTTTTATCTATCTCTCGATTCCGAGCCGCGATGGCTCAGGGTATAGAGCATTCGTCTTCCAATGACGCGAACCGGGTTCGAATCCCAGTCAATACGAATTCCGCTGCCGGCTTGCACCGACCACAGTGCTGACGTGAAGTATCCTCAGTGGTAGACGGATCGTGGGTTAGAGTCCCCTTGCCGTCAGGCTAACCGTGGGAGGTTCTCGTGGTTTTTCCCTCCATGTAACGCAAATGTGGGTTAGCTCCATCAAAAAGTCCTCCACGAAGGCAAATTTCTCCCAATACTCGATCCAGGAGTTCCCTTGTCTTTTGGATTGGGTTCAAAATTACAAGGCTACGGAGTTGTAGTCGTAAACCCATAAAACTAGGTCGGCTGTTCAACGACGGTTATAAAATTATAAAATAAAATATCTCTCGATTCTGAGCCGTGGTGGCTCAGGTAATAGAGCATTCGCCTTCCAATGAGGTGTACGGGGTTCGAATCCCACCCATGGATATTCGATACGAATTCCTCATTAAGCTTGCATCGACCACAGTGCCTGACGTAAAAGATCTTTAGTGGTAGACGAATCATGGGTTAGAATCCCATTGCCGTCAGGCTAACCGTGGGAGGTTATCGTGGTTTTCCTTTCCATGTAACGCAAATAAGGGTTAGTTCCATCAAAAAGTGTTCCAAGAAGTCAAATTTCTTCCAATGCTTGATCCAGAAGTTCCCTTGTCTTCTGGATGAGGTTCAAAAGTAGAAGGCTACGGAGTTGAACATTAGTAGTCATGAACCCGAAATTGGGTCGGCTGTTCAACGACGGTTATAATAATATAATATCTCTCGATTCATTCTAAGATATGAAGAGAAATAAGGTGACCAATCCTTTTATTTCTCTCCATGTTTAGTTTATTGTCTTCAATTCATTAATGATAGCTCTATGTTATTTTAGATATACCCTATTTGGTTTACCCGGTCCAGAGCCTGTTTTACTTTAAATTTTTCAGATTTTGTGATAGAGTGTCCAATCCATCGCCATTTACGTTTTCTGGTTTCTACATTTATTGTTTTTTGATTACTAATTTTCATATTTTCTTTTTCCAATGGCAGGCACTGAATTTGAATCTTTGCCTATACTATGCCAGAATTGTTGCTCATTTCGCGTTACCCAGTGGGCACCTGTGAACCAAAGTCACGGAGGCGAGCAACATTGCCCACGCTACACTGCCACAAACCCGTTTATAGGGTGGGCCACATTCACACATCATACACACACACAACAGAGGACAGCACAAAGAGAGAGAGAAACATCCATACCCAGAGCGGGATTCGAACCCGCAGCCTATGGCTTCGCAATCAGGCACGCTAACCGCTCGGTCACCTGGCCGGCACTAATTTTGATAATTTGATCTATATTTTGTGAAACCATTTTATATTAGGAATTCTTCTAATACATTAGTTAATAAGAGCCTGCAACTTATTTGTACTTATTTTCAAATTGTACCAGGTTTTGTTGACCCGTTTAAAAGTATTGAGTTAATATTTGAGTTGAATATTCATATTTTTATTTCATTCATGTAGTCCTGCATGCCCAAAATTTATTTAGAATAGCGAAAGCAGTGCGTGCTGCTTTAATCAACCTGTTGGCTATATGTTGATCTGGTCCTCCTTTGTCTTTTGTAATGTATTCAAGGTATATAAAACTGTTGACTTTTTCAACTGGGCAGTTTTCGAGATATACGTTATTATTCTGTTGCAGTTTAATTTTCATAATCTTTGTTAGGTATTTATTAATCTTTCATCCACATCTTTTTGTTGCAGTATAAAGTGTATTTGTATTGGTTTGTTTATGTTGTAGGTTGCTTGTTAGAAGGCGGAGGTCATCTGCAAAATCCAAGAAGCTGAGATATTCCGTTAGCGATCATCTTATGCCCTTATTGTTGTTAGCTATTTTTCTCATAGTCAGATCAATAACTATTAAGAAAATTGTTAAGGAGAAAAAGCAACCCTGTTTTACTCCTGATAAAATTCTAGCGCTGTTTTTCGAAAGTTCGAAACCAAAGTAAAATTTAAACAAAAGCCATAGTTTAAGTGCCTTACACTTGACGCAATGCGATGATTTTAAACTATATATATAATCTTGCCGCGAAGGATTATCTTGGCATTAGAACAGATAAATAGCTTAATTATTTTAAGAGTTATTAAACCTTTTGTAAAAATCGCCAATTTGGGGAAATTTTTCCACCTCGATAGTAATTATCACAATTCCTGCCTTATTATCCGTTTTTGCAGATTTTTATGAACCCAAGTAATGCAGCATTGGAGTAAACTTTTAAATGTCAGAAAATTAAACCACAAACGCTTTGCATTTTCCAAAACTGTGGCTTTTCTCTAGATTGGCGTTTTCCACCATGTTCAAAAGAAGCGTTGATAACGCTGGTTTTAGATAGGCTAAACTTGACTGAACGATTATGAGTAAAACAGTTGAAAACTCATAGCCACAGCAGTTGTTAAAATAGCGTATTATTTGCAAAAAAGCATCTTTTCATATTACCATGAAGCCTTCGAAAAACATCCTTAAAAAGTGATGATTGTTCTCCATAATTCATGCTCGGTAGTTTTCGTACATGTTCTGCATACTATTTATGAATAAATCTGGAATTCCATAAGATTTTAGTAATCTCCAAAGAGTTTCTCTTTGGACACTGTCAAATGCTTTTCAAAGTCGATAAAATTTAGATTGAGTATTATCTGCCATCCAATTGATTGTTCCACTATTGTTCTTAAAGTGGCAATTTCGTCTGTGCATGATTTGTTGGCTCTGAATCAAGCCAGTTCTGGTCTTAGTTTTTCATCTATCGCATTTTTCATTCTCTCGGCGATTATTCTAATAAAAATCTAACTTGAAACACTTTTTCTTTTTCTATAACTCTACAAGGCTTGGTGTGCTCTGGGTTGCTCTACAATTCTATTCCATACAAACGTCTGTTTCGACTTCTTCCTCCACCTAAGAATCTTCATTATTTTCCAAGTTGTCAATAACTTCGTCCTTCCACCTTTTCTTTGGGTGACCTCTGGGCCTAGTTCCCTGTCCAATTGATGATTTTTTCCAAGCCGTAATTATTGCCTCTCCTCTCAAAAGTATAATTATATACCTTAACCAAAAATTTTAGTTCTCACAATTCGAATTGCCAAAAGAAAAATTTTGTTGTTTTTCTTTTGCACTAATTTAGAGGAAAAAAACTGCTTTATTTTCAACGCTTCAATTTGGGAAAAGTATATTTATATGAAATTTTCACATGTATTGGAATTAAATTTTTTTTATTGTAAATAAAAAAATATTCAATGCAAATTGTAATCTATGTAACTGACGTAACTGTTACAAAAGTAATTAAATTTATGTTTCGTTAATTAGAATTTATATTAGTTCCACAATATGCATCATCAGTTTCATAATATGCGCAATTTTTATTCCTTTGTTTCCTATTTTATACCCATTTTATTGTTAATAAAAAAACTAAACTTCATTCCTCCTTATTTTCTTCACTCATTTATCTATTTTTAAACAAAATAACTTAGCTTCACAAGGAGAAAACGCCAATATTTGAGAATTACGCGATTTAAGCAATAAAGATAAACATAAAATTCCCACTCCATCTCATATTTCATTTTTAAGAAACACATTACAAAGTGCTATAAATAATTTTCTGAAATTTTTACGGACCTAGAAATTTGAGACAAACAAATCATAAATACGAAAATGCTAATCTTCAAAATTCATTTACTGTTTTTTAATTCCTATTAATTGATAAATGGTACTTATTGATTATTTAACTGAAGATTTATGTATTTCACTGAACGAAGATTAGTTTGTTATTTGATTGGAAATGAAGTTCAGTGCTCATGGAAGCAATAATTTCTGATTCATAAAAAAATCCGAAAAATTGCCGCAGCCACTTTTAAGTCTAGACTTATCTTATGGTTTTACAAAAGTACTATTGTGGGCTGATAACCAAGCTTCCATCTCTTTTTTTCAATATCTGATTTATAAAAAAAATGAAAAAATTCCCTTAGCTACTTCTTAATCTAGACAATCTTATGGTTTTATAAAAGTACTATTGGGCTGGTAACCTAACTTCCACCTTTTTTTTAAAATTTTATTCATTTATTTTTTAATTTAATCATTTCGCATGTCTTAAAATGTTTTTAGCATAACTTTTTAGATTGTTCAAAGTATTTTGACTTTTTTTCGAGTTAATTTATGTTATCAGATTACTAAAATAAAATGTCAGGTTATGAATGTCGAGAATGTAGCTGATCACATTTCTACGTTCAGCACTGCCAGATATAAAAAGAAGGAAAAAGGCTTCGATTTCGGATTAAATTACCTTCAAAATATTAATAAAATTGAATTTAAGCGAAAAATATAAATGCGAAAAAATGTTTTTTGTAGGCAAACCGAATCAAAATTTTTCTAACGAAATAAGTGCTAAATTTTAATCTTGTTAAATTAAGTATTGCCCGGTATACCATACTGGGATATTTTCTTAAGGTTAAATGCCACGGACAGGTTGACATTTGTCTGTTGTATCCTACACTGATGTTTTTTTTTTCTTTTTTAAGATGGCCTCTAAAGGTCTATTATCACTTCTAAGCAGCCCGGTATACACGCCTCCTACTGCTATGTTGCCCTGTAGTGTAAAGTATTCAAAAGTCATACTTTTATGTATAGATAGATGTCAACATCATATACAATTAGTTTCGCTTTGCAAATGATAGATCTGATTTATTTATTGCACATGCGCGACGTGCTGCACGAAAGGCTTGTAGAGGCTAAAATATAAACCCAATTGGGTATACTATAGCCTACGTCACAGGTTGAGTTATTCCTACTAAATTTAACCCATGAACGGCATTTTCTGCGAGCTTAACTTCAAGCCACNCATTGTGCAGCACTAGTGCGACGTAAATGAGCAAATCAAATCAAATCAAAGGTCTATTAACGCATCTAAGCAGCCCGGTATACACGTTGCCCTGTAATATGACGTATTCAAAAGTCATATTTTTATGTATAGATGTCAACATCACATACAATCAGTTTTGCTTTGCAAATGATAGATCTGATTTATTTATTGCGCATGCGCGACCATGGTTGGTGCACGAAAGGCTTGTAGAGGCTAAAATATAAACCCAATTATTAACTGAGGAAAAGCTATTTTTGAGTCTAAAAAAATTATTTTTTATGTTATTTACTGTAACAGCTCTTTTACCGTCTAACAATAGATTTAAAGCTAGATAATTTTATCCACGAAAGTTGAACACTGAAAATAACTTATTAATTCAATTAAAAAAACAGAATTTGTCATCATTTAAGTTAAGCTGTAAATAACAGCAACATTGATAGAGCTGTTACGTTGTCACGCGTCATACGATTGCGCATTTTTCGTCACTTAATAACCAGTTTGCACCGGTGACATACCATACTTTTATAATGATTGTCAACGAGAAATATTCATTCAGTGAAAGCGTGAATAAAAAATAACTATATAAGGATCACGATCTTACTATTATGCATACTGACGCATTCAAGGGCTCTGCTTAAGAGAATCACATGCATACAAAATATTCTTCACAGCTATTGTTCTTTTATTCAGAAGAGCTGCTTCTAAATGTCTACTCGATTTTATTTTTCCTTTCTGCTTATTTTAAATAATACCTCATGGCATTTTAATTAAAAAATAAACGTTTTGATATAACAAACGCAAAAATCGATAGATTTAAACGATTCACATATGTGTATCTTTTTTTTAAATGATTTTTAATAGAATAAAAACAAATTTATTCTCAAACATTTGGGAATCAAAAACTTAAGAGGCCCTTCTTTTCCCGACTGAACTCAACTGTCGAAGGGGTTGAGACGAGGAGGAAAAATTCTGAATATGCTTTTATTTTATTTTTTTTCAATTTTCACAAATAAACGGATGATAAATATTATATATGTATGATACAAGGCTGCAGCACAATCACAATTTTAGATATAAATCGTGCAGTATTTTAGATAGTCTATTAATTTTTTCTGCCAAAATTATGCTAATTGCGCAATCAGGCCGGGGTAGCCTGGTGGGTAGGTCACTGGGCCCATGTCCAAGAGGTCGAGGGTTCGATCCCCGCCGGCCGAAGAATCACCATGTAGTAAATGGTGACTGATGCACAGTCCTCCTGATGGTGACTGATGCACAGTCACAAAGTCCTCCATGTTCACATAACAAATCATGCCTCAGGGGCAACTGATCCCGGAGTTTCCTAGTCTTCTGGATTGTTTCAAAATTACAAGGCAACGGGGTAGAACATTGGTAGTTTTAAACCCAAAATTGGGTCGTCTGTTCAAGAACGGTTATAAAATTAAAAAATTCCCCAATCAGAGCCGTGGTGATTCTAGGTGGCAGGGGATAGAACGTTGGACTTCCAATGAGGTGAACCGGGTTCGAATCCCAGCGATGGCTGATTGATACGAATTCCGTATCCGGCTTGCACTGAGCACAGTGCTGGCGTAAAATATCCTCAGTGGCAGATGGATCATGGGTTAGAGTCCCCTTGTCGTTAAGCTAACCTTTGGAGGTTATCGTTGGTTTCCTCTCCATGTAACGCAAATACAGGTTAGCTCCATCAAAAAGGTTGTCCGCGCAGGCACATTTCTCCCAATACTTGGTACTGCAGTTTCCTTGTCTTCTGGATTGAGTTCAAAATTGCAAGGCTACGGTGTTGAACATTGTTAGTCGTAAACGCTAAATTGGGTCAGATGGTCACCGACGGTTATAAAATAAAATTCTACATTCAACAGTATTTTATTAGTATTTCAATTATTGCCGGTTTTTAGATTTTTGATAAATATCTTTGTTTTCATGCAATTAACGTTAAAGGAATTTTTTAACGTCATTCAAATCGATTTCCATCAGTTTAAACAGTAGTAAAATTCGATTACAAGAAGTCTAAAAACTGAGAAACAAGTAATTTTGTATTACTTACTTAAAACCATAAGTCTCGTTATTTTATTCTTTAAAGTTTTGTAGAAAAATCCATAGAAGTTCTGAAAAAGCATCAAGAGCTATTTCTCCTAATCTAGTTAAGCGACTTCCTTATTTTCTACAATTTTGAAAAGTATTATTCGGTCAAATAATAATATAACATTTAAAGTTTGATAAGTACCAAAAATATCAAAAAAATACAAATTAAAAATTTAACCTAAAATCGAAGATGGTGATGGTAAAGGCCTCTTAAGAGATTTTATCAAAAGGTATGCTTTTTTAAGTTGTTCTTATCCCCCATATATTTATTTATCTCATATAATTTTAATTGAAAATTATTAAATAGTTAAAACGAAATTTTCATAAATCAAAATTTGTACTTAAATTATTTTCAAGCGTGTATAGTAAATAAAATTTAAATATAATTTAAATAACTAAAATAAAATTTAAATGCTTAAATCTGATACCGAAGTCTTAGCGTTAGGCACACTATGGTGATTTAAACAAGAAAAATTATTTTCGGAGTTAACGGATTGCATACCAAATAAGAATATACCTATATATTTTTATGTTTTCTAGACGTTTTTTGGGGTAAATTCAAAATAGTTCCTAAAATAAATCATTCTGAACTAAACATGTGGTTGATAAATAACACTGAGGAAAAAAAAAAAAAACATTTCTATTAAGTGAGATTTCCTTAGCAAATCTGCAATAGGCTCTTCCTTCCAAGCTTCATATCATCAGGATTAAAATTGCATAAGAATCTAAGTCCTGAAATGTCACCATAATCCGCTAAGAGCACTTCCCTATTATGATCTGTTTTTTCGTGTGTTTCTGAACAGGTTATAATTGGCAAGCCGAATACGAAGATATTTTTGGACATGGGCTCCTAGACAATTGTAATCCTGATGACGTGATCTAACTCAGTTAAAAGTTTGCTGCAACATTTACTCGATCCTTTTTTACATATGAAATTTTTATGCTAGCACATTTCGACCAAAAATGGACTAAAAATATCTTTTTAAATAAAATCTGTAGCTTTAGGAGCAAAACGATATCTTTCGAAATAAATATTGCTTATTTTATTGCTCTTTTAAAAATTTTATGAGTGGATTTAAAGTTGATAAACGGCGTGGTAAAATAAAGTGAAAAACGGCTTTTCAGTGTAGGAAAAGCTTCATAACCGTCGTTGAACAGCCGACTCAAGTTTGAGTTTACGACTACCAATGTTCAACTTTGCAGCCTTGTCATTTTGAACCCAATCCAGAAGACAAGGGAACTCCTGAATCTAATATTGGTTGAAATTTGCCTTCGTGGAGGACTTTTTTGAGAGAACTAACATTTTTGAGGGAGAAGAAAATAGGGGGAGTGTAGGAAGGAAGACCTCCCAAAGTTAGCCTGACGGCAAGGGGACTCTAACCCATGATCGGTACGAGCAGAGTGCGGAATTCGTATAGACCAGCCATCGCTGGGATTCGAACCAAGCTCAATTTATTAAGAGGCGAGCGTTCTAACCACTGAGCTACCACGGCTCTTTTTTTTTTATTTTATTTTATATTTTATACCTGTCGTTGAACAGTAGACCCAATTTTGAGTTACATGGAGAGGAAAAAAAACGAAATCCTCCCGCGGTTAGCCTAACAAAAAGGGGACTTAAAATTATAATCCGTCAATCACTGAGGAGATTTTTCGTCAGCATTCTTCTTTTCTATTTTATTTTATAACCGTCGTTATAACAGCCAGCCCAATTTTGGGTTTACGACTACCAATGCTCTACCCGGTACCCGAGTGCAGTATCGCATCGACCAGCGATTGCTGGGGGATCACCTCATTTCGAGATTAGAACTGTATCTCCTCAGCCACCACTGCTCAGGCAAAGCTTTAGTCACGTCAGCAAAAACAATGTAGAGGTACTGAAACATTTCCTCAGAGTACCATATCAAATGTTCAGAGTGTTGGTAAAAACTTCCCTTAATTGCCTTATCAAATATATAAACAAAAAAGTACTTTTATTAGGAGTTTATTATTTCACCGGAAAATTAATATTTAACCGGTAAAAGACAAAAATTCTAACAAGATCTGACTAATTATCCTACAGGAAGGCACAAATATAATAAAGAACAACAACAAGACAGGTTTGATTGCTGGAGGACCTGAAAAACGACCATCAGAAACAACTTGAAGTATCCACAGCCATTTAAATCTGTTTTGATATTAATTTTCGACCCCTAATGTGTACGCTTTTTTTTTCTAATTTTTCATAAGATTCTAAAAATATATGAGGAGCTATCTTCACGGAACACCCTATATAAGTGCATGCGATGTAAAATAGCCTCACAACCAGTGACCTTCTAGTGTAGTTAATCCATGCTGTGAGTGTAATCCATGTTTGTAAATAAACTATAAAATGCATATGGGACAAAGCACTATGCGATTTCTAGTAAAACGTCAGAAAATTTCGTCAGAAAAAAAGAAGAAAATATATGCCATTATTTTTTTTTTTTAAATTATCAACCCAATTTTTGCCTTGTTCTGTTAATAATATCTAGGGTGCCAAATATTCATTACCGTCCTGGGCTTAGCAAATTGATTTCGCCTTGGCCTTTTTTCATCAGGATTACAACAAAAAATAGCATTTTAATTGAAACCCATACAAATGTGAAGTAACAAAAATATTGAAGCTACTGTTACTTGGATGAAAACACAATAAATAGCAGATTACACTATGCTTCATTTTCGATACCAGGAAAAATCATTTGTGTAAAGATTCGCAATCTCATTCTGAATATTTGACCTCATTCAATAACTTATGCGTTATCGAATCATTATTTACCTATCGAATTTACCTCAAGTTGGTTGTTTTGATATTCCTTTTACTTTAAATATACAAATATTAATCTTAGACTCTTGTTATCAACATCCTTAACCTCGATATTTGGTGTAATGCATTGTATTTCATTATTCATACATGTCTACGTTCACATTTTTAATTAGAAACGCAATAAAATTATCACCCAAATCAATGCGTTTTGTTTTATAAAATATAATATTTTAAATTGAAAAAAAATGCAACTGAAACTACATGAGAGAATTGAAATTTCATTTTATTATACCATAAAAATTTTGAGCCAAAATAATAAATCCGATAATTCAATATTTATAGAAAAGTTTACACAAAATGTTATATTCTTCTAATCAAGTTTAAATATTATTTTTAATTGTGATACTAAGAGGTTACAACTACTGCTCGCTGCGTTCGCCAATTTCGGGAACTGTTTACATAAATGGTTGCGTTGTTAAAACAATAATTTGAAATTAAACTTTACAACTATTTTTGTCGAATCATTTATTTTATATAAGGTGCCAGAATGTTTTTTATTTGATTTCAAAATAAAAAATTAAAATTGAAACATATAACGATTTCAAAAATCCGTTATTTATAGAATCATATTTATAGAATCATTATTTATAGAATCGCTCAAGCCTCAAATTATACTATTTGTATAAATTTGTAATATAATTTTGTGAATAAAAGGTAATGTGTTGTTCGAGTAATCATTTGAAAGTCTTTTTTAAAAAAATTAATAAAAAGTTGTGCAAATCAACTTACAATCTATTACTGTCAGTAGAATCATTTGTTACTCAGAAAGTGCTATTATTTTACTTCATTTTAATTTTGAAAATAAAGTTGAACAAAAGAAGACGATTTCGAAAATTTAATATTGAAGAAATCGTTTGTTAAAATTGTTCTATTTGTAAAAATTTGTTGTAATATTTTTGAATATGATAAGGTTATGTGTCGTTACATACATTAATCCGGTAATTTAGAAAATCAATCTATGAAAAATTGTGCAAACCCACTTAAAATCGATTGGTGCAAAATTGACCCAGAAAATGTTACTATTTGTAATCCAGAAAATGTTACTATTTTATTTTTATTTTTTGTTTCATTTTCATGATGACATTTATAACAAAAAAATGAAAATTGACAAAGAGAAATTAATCCTAAAGTTAGATATTTATAGAATCATTTGCTCAAAATATGTAATTTTTATAAATTTAGAATGTTATTTTTAATACGAATAAGATTATACGCTGTTACAGTATAACCTTATCAAACCTAAAACAATCAATTGTTAATTACTAAATTCCACTTACTATTTATTGCTTTAGAATAATTTATTACTGAGGAATTGTCTTATTTTATTTTTCAAAAATCCGTTGCTTTTAAAAACATTTAATTTAAATGTTCTAAGCTGTGAAAATTCGATCATTTGCTCAAAATTTACAAATGCACCTCAAAGAATTTTCGTTGATAACAAAATTCCTTTGATAACAAAATCGATGTAGAAGGTGCGTGTTAACATGTTTTCAATAAAAGATGATCCCAAAAATTCTCAGATAAGCTAGTTTTAGCTGGCTTCAATTTAAATAATAATAATAAATTTTTAAAAAAAACACCTCTCTGATGATCTTTTCTTTAATAATAATATCACAAATCATTTAGAATATGTTTTGTCATCAGAACTTGCGACTGTTTTCTCTCGAATAACTTATCAGCTCACCACAAATCTATCGAAAAAAGCATAATAACTATTAAAAATAACAAAGTAACTATTAAAAATTCTAAGGCACTACTAAGAATTAACTTTTGGCACGACTGATCAAAAATCTCTTTGACGAAAAACATTTTACACGTTTTTTATAGAACTGTCATCAACCTATCGATGAAACAATCCTGTCGAGAAAATGACCCTATCAACGAAATGATCCTGTCGACGAAATGACACTGTCCACGAAATGACTTATCGACGAATTGACTCTGTCGACAAAATGACTTGTCGGCGAAATGGCCTGTCGATGAAGGGACCTTGTCGATAAAATGATCTTTAGACGATGAGGTATCGATGAAACTCTTTGTGGATGAAATGAACCGGACCCAAATAAGATTATACGCTGTTATAGTATAACCTTATCAAATCTAAAACAATCAATAGTCAGTCATGCAAATCAACTTACAATTTATTGCTGTAGAATCGTATATTACCGAGGAATTGTTTTATTTCATTTTAATTTTCAAAAACCTGATATTTTTAAAATCATTCGATTTAAATATTCTAAGCAGTGAAAATTCGATTATTTGTTCACAATTTATTCTATGTGTATTTTTTATCATAACCTAACCTAGGTTTTCTACATACTTCTTTCTCGCAAATATAGATCTGGTACTACTAATCCACTTCAAAGAATTATCGTTGATAACAAAATTCCTTTGATAGCAAAATCAATATAGAAGGTGCGTGTTAGCATGTTTTCAGTAAAAGATGTTCCCAAAAATTCTCAGATCAGCAGGTTTTAGGTGGCTTCCATCTAAATAAAAAATAAATAAACAATTCTCTGATGATTCTCTGAATAAATACACAATTCTCTGAATAAATAAACAATTCTCTTTTACATTAATATCTTTTCTTTTTTTTTTTAATATCAAAGTCATTTAGAATGCGTTTTGTCATCAGAACTTACGGCCGTTTTCTCCCGAATATCAACTTACCAGCTCACCACAAATACATCTAAAAGTTTTTTTAATTTAACCGCTTTGTCACTTTCGCCACAAACAATAACAGTTATCACATACGCGTGCATGTAGAGCATGTTTACCAAGTAAGGTGACCCCAAAAAATCTCTATTTAAGTGTTAGCTGGTTTAAGCCAGCTTCCATACAATAAATAAAAAAAAATTATTGATGATCTATTCTTTTTTAATAGCATGTCAGATTGCTAAATCATACCTAGTGACACAAACATTGACCTAAAACTCATATCATTAAGAATGCCTTTTAATAGAAACCGAATGATCAGATCTGAAGTGCTTCTGAAACGACAAGAGTTTTCTTATCTCTAACGACAAAACATTTAGAGATAATCTTATACCTCCACAATATTTGCACAAAAAAAAAGATAATTCAGTCCCTCTTTGATTTTAAATGATAACTATACGAATCATCAGTAAAATTGGGTGACAAATTAATAGATAAATTGAAGGCAACGTAATTAGAAATAGACTTTCGAACAAAATATAGTAATTTTATCTTATAACTTAATCTAATAAATTAAATGCAATTTATTTTATTTTGAATCTAAAAAAAAACTTATCCCTTACAATATCTATAACTACATGAATGGAAAAACTCAAATGAACTAAGCCAATTTGTCTACACTTCACTGGATGTAATTCTCAAATTATAATAAAAACTCAAAAATAGCATTAGTTAAAGTTGATGGACAGCAATAAAATATAAATTAAAAGCATAAACTGTCGTCAGAAGTGACTTACAATTAAACACATAATTAAAAACATATAAGTTCGTCTACCTGTAAGATAATCAATCAATAAGCACATTTTCAATGCAATTTTAAAATCTTTGTAGAAAGTAATATAGTAAAAATTATCAACAGTAAGAATAATTCGTCATGTTTAGGCAAATAGACAAGGTTCGTCAAATTTAGCTAACAATTAATCAATTAGTTAATAAAAATTTTAGTTCGAAATTAATAATAAAAAGGAGTTAACTAAATTTTCAAAAACAACCTCTTTACTACCTTCTAAGATAAATCTGATTTGGCTATACATAAAGTAATTATGATCATTTACCATACCTTCTCAGTTTAAAAAACGAAGAAAAGACACGTACAAAAAATGTGTTATCATATGATAACCACGCAATGTTGTCTGATTTTCTGCGACTTTAGTGGTTGAAATTATCCTTAAACTTCACAAATTGCGTTTACAGCATGTAGTGTTACACTGTTAGAATTTTCATTCCCCAAATTATGGTAAAAATAGCAGTCTGTCCATTCAATTAACAGCAAAGTTTACTGTAAAGAACATTTTTTACCTTTACGGTTTTGAAACCGTTTACAACTAGTAGGATTAAAAAACCATGAATACAAAACAATACGGTTTTTTTAAACCATTTACAACCAGCATGATTACTAAACCGTAATAATGCAGCTTTATGGCGCCATCTATGCGTGAATGAGAGCATCGTGTTCTAACAGCCCAGGATCAAAAATTGGGGATTGGAGGACACTGGAAACTCTTCATGTGTTGTAGGGAATGGAGGAAATATTGTGGTGCCAACGCTGGGACTCTAACCCCCGTTGTATCGGTCATAAAACTGACAAATTAGCTCTCTCGGCTGTAATATGTACGCAATTGCAAGGAACAAAGTTGTTTCATTAGGTGGGCTTAGTTGGTGCGGTAAATTTCTGGTTGTTTAACCGTATTAGGTAAAAGCAGTTAATAAATAGTTTTTCGCACAGTGAACAGTTTGAATATTAATCTTATTAATGGTTGACTGTTTTACTTGAATATGGTAAAATAACAATTAAATAAAATGTTATTCAACCATTTTTTCCGAGAGATTTCTAACAGCGTATGAAATCCTAATGAGGATAGGACTTACTTTGTGCTGCGAAAGAATAAAGCAAAAGAACGTAAATAAAACATAAATAAAAAAACTGAAATGGACATACTATACTTTGTATTCTATAAACAGGAACATTCCTAAGTGTCAAAAAATAGAACTAAAAATATATCGTGAGACTCAAATACATAATTTCGGTTCTAAGCCCTATTCATACATCCAAAAGTATGTATTTCACTCTCACAATATGTTTTCGGTTCTATTCTTTGACACTTAGGATTGTTCTTGTTTATAGAACCGAAACTATAGTATGTCCATTTATGTACCTTTATTTGTGTTTTATTTACATTGTTGTTTCGTTGTATTTATTCTGTGTCATGAAGAATAAGATTTACCATGACCAATTGCTTTATATCTCTCTTAAAAATATGGTAAAAAAGTAACAACCAATAACAACAAAAATGCAACGTACCATATAATTTTCTGCAACATTAATTTCGGCAACATAGTATCCTCAGAATGACTACACAAATTTTGTTCATGCAAACAGTGTTATAAAAAAAAGGATTACAATCATTAGAATTATTGCTTCAACTTTTTTGTTAAAAAAAAAAAAAGAACCAATAGAAAAACGTGCGGTATCATATGTTAACCACGAAAAGATGTTTTGATTCCCGGCGACAATAGTGACTAAAATTATCTTAAATGCCGACACAAACTATATACATAGCAATCAGTGTTACGAAAAATAAGATTACCCTGTCTAATTGATTTTATTTTGTTATAAAAAAAGGAAGAAAGAATAAAGTTCAACAAAATAAACGTGTGGTATCATATGATAACCATATAAAGTTGCTTTGATTGCAAGCGACTGCACTAATTTTGTCCATTGCAAACAGTGTTGTGAAAAAAATTACCTTTAAATACAAAATAAGATTACCATGATCAATTACTCTAACTTCGTTGTTAAAAAAAGAGAGAAACAAGCAGCAACAAAGGTGGTATCAGATGATAACCACCTAAAGTTACTGCAGCATTAGTGATTAAAATTATCCTCAAAGTGAATATGTCACGGCGAAAGACCGAAATCGGTGGTTGTTGACTTTCACCGGTGAATGTCGACAAACACCAAATACGTCGGTGAAAGATCGAATATTTCATTACATTCTTGTACATTCGGACCCTCACCGGTGTATGTCGACAATCACAGATATGCTTTGGTGAATGTCCGAAATATTTATTACATTCGATTTGATATGAATTTATTCGTGGATATAATTACATTTATTCGATATTTTAACCCTACACTGATGTTTTTTTAAGGTTAAGTGCCACTGCCCGGTATACCCTACACTGATGTTTTTTTAAGGTCAAGTGCCATTGCCCGGTATATATTTGCCCGATACTCCAAACACTGATGTTTCTTCTAATCTATCGTCAGTAAGTATTAAAATATAGAATAAATATAAATATATCAAATAAATATAATAATATTAACGAATAAATTAATGTAAAATTGGATATAACAAATATTTCGGACATTCACCAAAGCGACTATGTGACTGCTGACATTCACCGGTGAGAGTCAGAAATAAGGGTATTTAGAAAATATTTCAGACATACACCAAGCGACTACGTGAATGTTGACATTCACCGGTGAATGTCGACATTCTCTAGATTTCGGTGTTTCACCGTAACAAATGCACAAATTGTGCTTGTCGAATAAAACTAAAACTCAAATTTTAACAATCTTATGCTGGCAAATTTTATCCTAAACATTATTTTTTAGAACAAAACACATCGTATTCAAAACGCTGAATTGTTTTTCTATCTTATTTCAAATAACAGACTGATTTCAAGAACAACTTACTGTATGAATTTATAATAACTTTGAATGAAGATTCGCTTTCTATTGTATTTAAAGCCAGACGATTCTGTAAATTATATTTTGAATTATTTCAAAGCGATAAACAAACGAGAAATAAATAACTGATCGAATTCGGTTTGAACAAAATACTGAGGCACTCTACGTGATATTGATATGATAATAGATTTTTGTGTAGGTGCATTAACTCACATTTACTCGTAAAAAAATGGCACTTTTTTTTGCAAGACAGTTCATATCAACGTGAGTAATATTTCTGGATTTGAAATGAAAGTTTCATTCTTTTCCCTTCAAATAATGCATTAAATGCACACATGTTACAATCGTTAAGCTCGAACAGACAATACATTATTCAAATAAAATATTAATTCAATTTCAGGGACATGTAGCAGTGGCGTATAGAAGTGTAAGCATGCCCGGGCGAACTCTTCGAATATACACCCCTGAAAAAGAGGATAAAAAGACATAAATAAATGATAGTAAAAAGCATTTATATAAATCTAAATCCTTTCTTGAAATGCACTTTTTATGTAAATCCAAGCCGGAATTATTTTACGAGGAAAAAAATTTATTATTTCAAACAGAATGCTCCAATACATATCCTCGAAAAAAAAGGACAAAAAAATAAA
This sequence comes from Parasteatoda tepidariorum, assembly GCF_043381705.1. Lineage (NCBI taxonomy): Eukaryota > Metazoa > Arthropoda > Arachnida > Araneae > Theridiidae > Parasteatoda > Parasteatoda tepidariorum. The sequence continues at coordinate 76,363,488 of NC_092207.1, read as the reverse complement.
TGATGATTAAAAAACATTTATAAAAATCTAAATCTATAATTGATCTTTATACAAATGCCAGCAGAAATTGTTAAAAGATAAAAAATTTATTAATTTAAATGGAATATTCAAATTTTTGCCTAAAAATTCTAATTTTTTATTTTTAATAATTTTTAAGTCTTTCTTACTATTTTCCTTTATTTCCGAAAAACTTTTAATCATCTAAAACTTAAATATTAAAATTGTTCGAAAAACATATTTTATTTTTCATAAAATATCTTGTATGAACCAAATATTTAATTGCCAAAAAAATTTATACTTAAAATAATAGTTTTTGACGACCTATCGATTATACACTTCTTCTAATTGGATCTCCTGATTGAATACTCCTGATTTTTTTCTTTTTTTTTTTTTTTTTTGAATCCGAAGACCCAACTAATATTTGATTTTGATCCTCCTTTTCGGCTTGAAGTCGTTGGTTTGGGGTCAAACGTCTACAGGCCACTGGCATGCAGTAACTATTTTTTGTTTTTGCTTTTTTTATATTTAAAAATTAAGCAACTGCAAACTTCTAAAACAAATCAATTTTAATTGAAAAGGAATAAAATACAATAATTTGAACTATGCCTTAAAAATAAAGTGTACGAAAAATGTACCAAAAAAAATAAAGTGTGCCAGAAAATGTTTTATTCCGTTTTTATTTCTTTTTCAGTTTTGATTTTTGCTAGAAATTATACAGTAATAATTTGTTTATCATCAAGAAGAAAAAAATTTTCTAACACAATCAAAAGGTTCGGTGAGCAAAACAAATAGGCGGCAAGCTCTCTAGAACTAAATAAACAAGTTTCAAATAAATTTTTTTTAAATATTTTTGATTTATTGTTAATTTTTTATTCTACTCCAACACAAACCATAGCTCAGTTTTGTTAAAAGTTCTGCTGGGAGCAACGTATAAACTTTATTTTTTTAATTAACCTAATATTATCATATATCATTTTCATAAAACTTTTTATAAGTCAACGAATTTCTGAATATCTCAAAACCCTTTTGAAGAAAGAGCCGGCTCTTATCAGAAATAAAAAGCATAATAAATGTCACATACGATGATTGCCTGTCTTTAGTTTTAAAAGCCAACGTTGGGTGATAAAGCTGTCGGTATGCAATAAAACTGTGATTAGCCAAAATAATTTGTAGCCCACGAATATGATGATGGCGCCATGTAGAAAACATAAAATGACATAGTTGTTTTTCCTTTTTTATGCATTTCATCAAATTAAAATAAAGTAATTAATAATAGCTTGAGTTTTCAAATTTTTTAAGAGGAAAAATCAACAATAAACTTGCAGAAAACTTAAATCGAGTATGAGATTGAAAAAAAAGAAAAAAAAAGATGTGAATTTTTAAAAAAAATGATTATGTTAAAAAAATTTTACAGCAGAGTTTTTTAACTTTTAACAAAAGGATCGATTTATTATTAGAAGGTCAAAAACTCTGTCATTTAAAAAATGTTCTAATTATTAAAGTTTAATTAACTGTTCATAATGAAATATAAGCTGCAAATAAGTTTAGTGACTACTCTTTAAGATATTGTATTGTCTTATAAATATAAAAAACTCATATGGAAAAACTGCTCATAGAAACCTGAGTTTCATTGGCACAACTTATAACTTGACAAAAATTAATTAGTAAATTATCCTTACCTCTCAAGCAATGTGTCGATTTATTATTAAACTCTTGATTTATCTGGAAAACCTGCAAAAAGTACAGCTTCCAACGAATGCAAGTAGTGAAAATTGGTTTATATTTTACAGTACTTTTGTAATTGAAACTGAACTAAAAGAAAACTATACTAAAAAATCGAAAAACTGACCATAAAAACCTCATTTTCAAAAATAACTTTACAGAACTTAATTCGTGAAGGATCTTAGGTTCTCAAGCTATAATGTGTCTATTTGTTTTTAAACTTTTCACTTATCTGGAAAACAAGCAAAGAGTACAGCTTCCAATGAATCAGAATAAATGTAAGTAGTAAATATTGGTTTATAGTTTGCAGTATTTTTAAGACTGAAAGTAAAATATAACAACTAAGAGATCGAAAAACTGACCATAGAAACCTCAGTTTCATAGGCACAGCATATAACTTTACAAACATTAATAGTAATCCTATTTGTTCTCCAGCTATAATGCGTCTATTTGTTTTCAAACTTTTCATTTATCTGAAAAACTTATGAAAAGTAAATCTTTCAAGGAATCAGAATGAATGTAAGTAGTGAAAATTGGTTATGTTTTGCAGTACTTTTTAAACTGAAAGTAAAAACGTAACTGATCTAAAAGAAAACTGAACCAAAAGATCGAAAAACTGACCATAGAAACCTCAGTTTCTTTGACATCACATATAACTTTTTAAAAAAATCAATAAATGAATAAGCATAGGTTCTGAAACTTTTATGTGTCGATTTATTACTAAATTTTTCATAAATCTAGAAAACCTGAAGAAAAAAATACAGCTTTTAGCGAATCGAAATGAATGGAAGCAGTTAAGCATTTAAAGATTAAATAAGCTTTCCAAAATTTTGAAGCTCACAGATATGATAACTCTTCTAATTTTAATCCAATTTACATACAAATTCGTCAACGTATAAATAATGTATTTCTAGTTACGCGTCAAGATTTTTTTTATAATGTTCATTGCTTTTGGATTAATTACATTTACTGCAAATTTAGAGATTCCCCTTCCTATAAAAGTCAACATTTACCGTTGAATTAATAAAATTTTTAGATATTACTAAAAAAAATTCTGGGCGCAGTAAAAATCACATTACTTATGGTTGAATTTTTAAATAAACGAAAGAAATAAATGGATTATGTCAGCGAGCGCGAAAAGCATTGTTTTTGTAATAATTTTAAATTTTTAAAAACTGTAGTTACCATATTTTGCGTCAGGGCTACTGTATAGTGAGTGTTCCGTAATCACTATCGTTAATATATATTATTAGAATATTTATCAAAAATGAAACCAAAAAGTGTGCACATTGGAGATTGCCAATTAATATTTAATCGAGAAGAAAATAAAAACTCTTTCGAAATTTCTCAAATCGCGGCTAAAGAAAACAAAACTAAAAGACCAGTTTCGATGCCTAACGACACTTGAAAGTGTTTCTAATAATCGTCTTTCATCCCCTTTTCTGTTTTCTCCGATAATCAAACAGGCTTTACTTCTTTTGCCTTACTTAGTAGTGACTCGACAAATTTCGATAGCGTTTTATTTTCTCGCGTATATTAATTTATTCTAAAGTTGTTTTATTGTATTGATTCAATGTTCGAACACCCATTTCGTCAAGCCATATCTTCTCATGTCTCGCTGTTTGAATGAAGCAGTTAACCTGTTGGAAGAAAAATGACTCCCTGAACCAGTCTTCCCTGTAATATTGTCATAGATTTGAGAGAGCGGCATTGTTCAGAATGTCCACATATATATCTCAGAAATCATGTTCCCCAACACCAGGAACTAAGAGGCCCAGACCAGATCGTAAAATACATTCCCACACCATGATACATTAGTTGGATATAAGGATGCCTTCTGCCAGATTGTATAATATAAAAGAAAATATTAAAGAGAAATCAACATCTAGCCTTGTCATTCTGTTGGAGCAGTTGGTAGCTGATTAAGTTAGCAGATAAATAATTTATGATGAATCAAGATTGATTTTATAAAAAAAAATATTAATTTGATAAGAAAAGTGTAAAAGAAAGAGTCATATTCCAATTTTGATAAATAAAGAGAAATCGCAGTGAAAATTCACAGCATCTTCCTTTTGACACAGGTAGAGATTAGGTACCCGCTTTTGAATAACGCTTCATATTTCTTCAACTTTTCAGTTCATCGTTTGACGGTTAACGATCCTTAATCGTTTAACAGTTGATCTTTTGATTGATTCAATTCATAATTTTTCCTGGAATCAATATTTTAAATATTTCTATCAGGAAATTACACTACAATAAAAAGTCAAAATCTTAAAGAATAATAAAATACGATTCACGATTTTTATAAACTTAAAGAACATTCCAACCAAACGTGATTTGATCGTTCTACTTTAAATGCACCAATCAAATTGTCAATTTCTAAATGTATATTTTACATAAATTTATATTTTGATAAAAACATGACAAAAAAATACTATCGGTGCAGCGTTGTAAAATATATTAAAATGAAGTTCGTTTTTAAAACATATGAATTCTACACAAAATCTTTCATTTGCAACAAAGGAGAAGGAAAAAACATCTCAACTTTTCTTCTAAGGGGAAAGCCGATTAAACTTTTCAGCATAGATATAAAGGCAGTCCCTATATTAGTCCCTGCTTTTCAGTTTGTTTTCAAACGGAAATCGTCAAAACAGTTTGAAGCGGGCACCAAAAGCTCCGTGTCGAAGACCCACTCTCTCTCTCCAATTCTTAGCACCTCGCTGCTCTTAAGGAAAAAAAGAATCTCCTTTCTCTTGTTTGAATTATTTTCTTTCATCCTTTTGACAACCAGAACTAACTGTTACGTATTTTTACAAATGTATTGTTATCTAATTTTAAAAGTTATTTCACAAACTTTTACAGCCAAGTACAGAAGTTTACTACTTAAGGATGAGTTTCAACATAATAAATGGGATGTAATTCACATAAAATTTTCAATACTTTTTACTGAAAATTATAAACCACACTTTCTTTCACAACAATTCAGATCAGAATAAAAATATTAATTTACTAAAATACTAATAATAGCAAATACTATGGCCACTTCAACAAGTTTATAATTATACTATTAAATTGCTACTAAAGAGCTGGTGGAAATTGAAAAGCCAATTTAAGCATAAATTGAGTGGCTACAGTTTTGAAAGTATATGAAAATAACTTCAATCGATGCAAACACAAATTTTTTTTAAATATTTTTTAGAATTTTCATTTATTTATTTATTTTTGTTGGTTTAACACATAGAGATATAACAAATATGAGAATACATATATCTACATATATAAAATATAACAGCATATAAATTACAACAAATATATTAAATAAAGCAATGATTAAATGCATGCGCTCTCTCGTGTGACATATAATAATTTTATATTCTCTTTAGCGCTATGTCACAAATAATTACCACAGTCAAAATTAAATTTTAAAAAATAGCTTTGTAGGCATATTTTATTAGTTGCCAAACAGAAAACAGATATAATACTTCTTTGATCCAAAAATAAAAAAAAATAACCCATGCAGTTAACAAAGATCATTGCAATAGCACAAAAAAATATTTACATTTCAGTTGTTAGTCATGTTGGTATTTTGCCGTATAAGATCATGAAGAGATTTTTTACCAGTTCAGGGTTTTTGACACCCAAGTCCCATTTGTCACACATTCTTGGCCACAATAATAATCCCTCTCAAAAAAATAATAATTAAAAAACGAAACGAAACATCCTGAATAATTTTTGATCCTTATGATCAGATTTTCACGTATTAGGACTCAATGGTCCGAGGGGGGTGATCTAGAACTAGACTAATTAGTTAGTGCAGACAATAATTTAAAAGTACAAAATCAGACACAAAAACGTACTTTCTCTGAACAAACATATCTTATTTCGATAGATTTGGATTTCTGACCCCTTAAATATTGGGATTAGTCGCAATCTGGGAATATAGGGACCCCTTAATGTTAATTTTACTTTTTGCGTATTTCGCCTCATCTCAAAAACTTTTAAAGCGGATGGAAAAATTTTCGGCTCACACTTATCGAAAGATAATTTCATGCAAAAAATAATTTTAAATAATTGTTCAGTATTTTATTTGATAATAGTAGAGGAAATTTTAAATTATATGGTAGACAAATTTTTACACATTTCAGAATAATGTAATTTTCTATGCCAGAATATAACATTTGAATGAAATCTGTTGAATAGTTTTTGTGAAGTTGAATTTTAAATATCTGACTTTTCAAAATTCGATTTCTCAGGAGCTATAAGACTGATTGCATTTAAATTTGTATTTTGCGATATAAAATTACATTTTTCGATAAAATGTAAAAATGTGTATACCTTAAAAATCTAAAGTTTTTTACTATTATTAAATAAAATAATAAAAATAATTAGTTAAAATTATTAGATAATAATTATTTAGATAAGAAAAAATTTCTTAAAATAACTTTTGACCATATTTCACAGATTGCGGCCACCCCCTATATTTTGGGAGTCAGAAAGCGTAATCCATCCAAAAAAAAAGGTATGTCTATTCAGAGAAAGTACGTTTTTGTGCTTTTGTACGATTTCCTAACTTAAAAAATCATCTGCTCTAACAAATTAACGTAATTGAGGCCACCCTCTCAAGTCATTAAGATTGAGTCCTATAACATGGAAATCAGACCATTAGATAAAAAGTTATTCAAGGTGTTTTGCTTATTCTTTTGCTCACTGTACACCAAAACTATAAAAGACCAATTCGCTATCCCTGTTTTTTTGGGAATTCCCACAGATTTTAGGTCTAAACAGGTAGAAGGTGATAAAAAGGTCAAGAACGCATGGCAAATGGCACACAAGTCTCAAAACCACAAAGTGGAAAGAAGGAGGTGCACGACCTTAGCGAATTAATTGGTATGATTCTCTCATGATGCACAGCCACCAATAATCTAAACAGAGTAAAAGAAAAATTAAAACATTTTAACTCAATACTTTTTGAGACTTTACATTAATGCTGTTTTAAAATTTTATGAAAATCTAACACTATTGATCTAATGCAAAATCTCAAAAAATAGTAAATGAAATGCTTGGAGAAAAAATTAGCTCAGAATTCCCAAAAAATTTATAGGACATGCAAAAAACATTACTCATCCAAATATTTGAAGTCGAGATAATTTTTTTAGTATTGGTTAAAAGAAAATAAATTATTAAAGATAGTTTTTATTATCAAAAATATTTTTTAAGTTAATTTTTTTTCAAAGTGAAACAAACATTTAGAGACTATTTTGGTAATTTATTAATTTATCTTTGTATTTTTTTTAAAGACAATTGTTTTTAATTTAACAATTGTTTTAACAATTGTTTTTAAAAGTAAGTAAACAACTGAATTTTTTTACTGAAATAGTTTTTTAGATTAGGCAGAAATTAGCAAAACTTTGAAATATTTTTAAATTTAAAAAAGTAACTTCACAATTTTTTTAAAAATAGTTCAAAATTGAGTATGAATCAAATACATTTTAGTTTACTATTAGTATCTTTAAAATAGTCTTTTTTTTTTATCAAAAGATATTCAGAGAATAAAAATCAAAAACTGCCGAATTCTGTAGAACTGTATCAAAAGGAAAAGAAAAATTCAGATTATTTCTGTAGAACTGTTATCAAAAAGGAGTGATTCTGTAAATTCTGCAGAACTGTATCAAAAAGAAAAATTCAGATTATTTACACCTTACATATCTTTTCATTCAAAAACTATATTAAAAAAATTAAAACTAATTTGGTTAAATTTTCTAAACCAATTGAAAAGGACTGTTTTCAATCAAGACTATCAAATCCCTTAAAAAATAAATAGATTTTGGGGGGAAAAATTGGTTGGGCAGACTTTGAAACCATTTATGTTATATGTAGAATGATTTGTTCACTTTTTAGAATAAAAAATTTAGTCATGAGGGATTTTAAGTATTTCACATAACTAACTCTGAATTAAGGTTATGAAAACAAAGATCTTTTTTGTAATTAGAATATTATAATAAAAAGTTTGGAATTCTATCCCTTAAAATTTATAAAGCAAAATGCTGCTTAAGTAAATTATTAGTCACATCAAATTATAAGAGACTAATGTGACTATGTTTAACAAACTTAAAGCCACAGAAAAAAGTCCTATGCATATGTTCTTTAGAAACTAAATTTTAGTCGATTAAAATTGAGACCCCACAATAAAAAAAACATGCTTATACAAAGTAAGTTTAAAATGAAAATAAAAGTTAATCATATAATATACACTTAATTCACATTAATACACATAACTATTGCTTTGTATTGCACATTCATTTTCATTTATTTAAATTTTAAGAAATGAAATAATAAAATTTAATAACTATTTTTTGTCTTTGTTACATTCAAATATATCCAAGAATAAGGTTTAAATCATTCAAAAACCAGCATGCTTAAACAATTTCAGCAATTTGTTAAAATAAAAACTTATTTTACTAATATGAAAATAAAATACTATTTCAGGAATTAAAAATTTATAACTTTTAATTCCTTTAATACTTTGAAAATTTTCAGGGTTTCCTTAAAAGTAAATTTGAAATTTAAATTTGAGATAGCATTTTTTTCAATGCATTTATTAAATATTTCTATTTGAAAGACTAGAACACAACTCAAAATCAAGCAGCTCATAGATGATTATTTAATTATGATTTAAATACATTACATCCTGCGCAAAAGCAAAAAAAACTTATTTTTGTTTACGTGGAAGCAAATTTCTAGCATGCTGGGTGTGTTGAAAGAAAACCAAGTATAATAATATATAAAATTAAAAAGATAAAAATATTAAGTCTCAGATTAAAAAGATTTCACATCACATTTCCACACTGTTTTGAAGGTTTCATCATGTTACATTTTTGAAATACTCTTGAATAAAATATCTTATTCTAATTTTTTCTGACGTAATTTAAAATATTGCTTCTAAAAACCCATTATATGTAAAGAAAATATGATGAGAGAAAATACAAAACTAATTGTATATAACATATTAATAATAGTTTTTGAAAGGGATAAATTGATAGAGTTATTCATATCTATCTCTTTGTTTAGAATGCAATATTTTATGATCAAAATTGACTTTATTAGTAGCGTTTAAGTCAACCCCCTGATTTTCTTAAAACTTTGGGGTTTAAAAAGTCGACTTATACACCAAGATATAGGCTTATAGAAAATGTTATATGAAACATTGATCATAAATTCGTCTTCTTTAAATTAAACCAACTTTTAATTTAAAATATTTTCTAATGAATTAGTTGGAATTTCGATTTTCTAAATAAATTTTTGTTTTTAGGTACTGCTTTAAAATCAGAGAAATTTTGAGAGTCGGTGCGTAGAACTTAAGAAATTTTAAAACTCCATATGTAGAATTTAATTTCATGAACCAAAATGTATTAGTTAAATTCCATTCCTGGATTTATTTATTTTTTTAATAAATCCAGATTCTGCACTTCACTGCTATATAATCAGACTTTCAGCTAGAGCAAATTTTTCATTTTTTTTTCAAGATAATTAAAAGAATCCCCCAATTATTTAAACCCTGGAATAATTTTACCACTGCTATTTCTTTCAAACTAATTTTTATAATGATAGTGAATAACAGTATAGAGCACAAATGAAATAAAAGATCCTAATGATAGGATTTTCATGTAGTAGGACTCAACTTTAATGATTTGAGGATCTAACCGCAGAGAAGCTTATGATTTGGTGCAAAGGACATTTCACAAAATCATAGCAAAAATTATAATATCTAAAACTAAATCTGAATCCCTATCTTAAATCTGAATAATGAGACTTTGCCCCCCAATCCTATTTTCAGAGTCAAGAACCCAAATCTGTCAATGAAAAAAGGTAAGCTAATTTAAAAAAATATATTTTGTGTTTGATTCTGCATGTTAAAAGATTTTCTGTACTAATTAACTAGCATATTTCATGCTAAGCCTTCAATCCATAAAAGTTAAGTACTAGTATGTGAAAATCCAATCATTCAATCAAAAGATATTAAGGTGTTTTCTTTTTTATATTGTGCACTGCAAAACTATACTTCTATTATATGCTTAACTTCTAATTATTTAAAAATAGTATGAATGTAAAAATATTAGTAATGCAATTATTTTGAGACATTAAAATGAAAAAAAGTTTTAAAAGAGCTAAAACTCATTAAAAAAAAACTTTAATTGTGTAATAAAAATATACAAATCTCAAATTTAATAGAACAACAAAAGACTGTATTGACTAACTTTTAAAAAAAAGTAAGAAAAAAGCAATTCTTGAAAGGAATCATAAAATAGAAAGGCTCTTATTAATTCATAAATAAATTGGTTAAAGTTAATTATTAAAGCCTAAACAGCAACTGTTTTAAGAAAATATTTTTAAAAATAGCAAATATTTTTTCGATTTATTGGTCAAACCCAATAAAGTTGGAATTAAATTCTTCTTAATAGTATTAAGATCAGATAATTTTAAATCACATACTTTGTGTTATGGTTAAATAGTTGTTAGAAAAAATAAATGTAACAACATGCATGGGGCGTCTAATAAAAAACAGAAAATATTAAGAAAAACTCTTTTTCAGCTTAACTGTTCAGGTTTTTTTACAATTTAAACTTTACACAGAAAAATATACAATTATATTAACAATTTACACAGTTTACGATAAATTTCTTTAATAACATATCTAAAAGCACAGAATTTTTTTAAAATAATATTTTGCACAAAACTATGTGCTTGTTATTTGATTTTGATATAGCTTTCAAGGGGGTGTAGTTTTACTAACTGGCAGCTTTGTTCGCCTAAGAGGCTTGCGAGGGCTCTCCTGAGAAAATGTGTGGCGTCGCTGCAAAATCATCGGCCTTGAAGAAACGGGAGAAGACAGCAAAGACATTGTCCCTTGCCTGACTTTCGAACGGACATCTCTTTTCAAATTTACAGGTCTACCGTCAGAATCAGATGCATTTGATGATAAATTTGCAGTGCTGGATGATGATTCTCGATGAATCCCTTTAAAAAATTGTGAAAGAATAAACTTAGAGGCTGTCCACGAATTATATCATGTTTGGAGATGAGAACTTACGGGAAATTTCTCACAGTTTTAATTAAGGGACAGGGAAAGGATAAAAAGACAGGTGACATCACACATTTTAGTTAAAATTAATAAAAATCACCAACTTAAATATTTTTAGACTGCACAACTAATGATGCGCCTACAAATGATGACATACATGAAGATGGGACAATTTTTGATAAGGGGCAGAGAGGAGGTAATAAGAAGTGAGACATCACACATTTTAGTTGAAATTCGTTAAAATCATTCTTATCTTTTTCAGCAAAATAAGAACACATCTAACTATTATTATTGTTATGCTCACAAATGCAACATGCTTAAAGTTTAAAAATAAATTTTGAAATATAATCAATAACATGTATTTTGTTTCCTAACAGCTAGTAAAAGATAAAATTAGGAAATTTTACAACTTCTTATTGGCCAGTTGCAGCATTTTTAACAGTGGCTACTTTTTTTGAAATAGAAAATTTTGAACAACAAACTGTTGATATTAATAACGTAAGGCACTATTATTTTAATAACCCAAAAAAGATGGCGCTACTAACACTACTAAATTTCAGATGTAATCTCACCTTTCCAGTTTTCTAGTCAACCTTTTGTGCATTCTTAGAATTTCAGCAAAATGAAACATGCATATTTATATGAACTGCAACTAATAACTTAAATAATTAACATTCACAAAAATATTAAAAGTCATAAGACAATTACTTTAAATGTAGCTCATTTTAAAATATTTAAATGAGTTTGAATACTTATAAAGACAAAAAGTATTTGTTTGAGGTTTGAGCCTCAATTTAACTTACTTAATAGTATAATTATAACAATTTTAAATATTTATATATAATTTATCACCTTTAATATGCTTTTGACTTTGCTTGATAGTTTTAATTTAAAAAAAATTTATGCAAATAATAAACAAAATTGAAATTGTTGAAAACATTCCTGAAATATAAAAAATCCATTACAAAATTTGAAAGTAAAAAGTACCTTTACTTGATGATGGAAAAAAAGATGATTTTTTAATGCTTATTGATTTGGGAGATATTTTTTCTTGAGACCTAGAAAAAGTTAGTAAGAATTAGGATCAAATTTAAAAATCACAAACAATATGCATTGCTAAGAAAAATATTTGTATAAAATTAATTATAGGGCCACAAAAAAGTCAAGTGATCATCAAAATATATCTGTTTTACAATTTTAAAACTATGATAAAATTAACAATAACCAATTCATTAAGGCATTTAATCATATACTCAAAAAACAATAATTTTAATATAGAAATTAATCAGAAAAAATCTCCAAACCAAATAACACTTTTTTAAATGCAAAATTTTTAAATCTAAATTTTTATACAAATAACTTTAATATAATGATATACCAGAAGAAATCTTTACATTAAATAACTATAGTAATAATTGATTAATAAAATTTTTAATATAAGTATAAAATTTTCATATAAGTATAAAATTTTTACATAAATAAAAATTTACAATAATAAATCTTTATATTAAATAAATATTTACATTAAAAAATTATTACAAACATTAAAAAATTATTATAAGAAATAATGAGATAAAATAAACATTCTAATTTAAAACCAATTAATTGCGAGGAAAAAAAATAATTAAAATAAAAAAACACTATGTAAAAAAAAAAAAAAAAAAAAAAAAGGAAAAAAAAAANAAAAAAGAAAAGGAAGAAAAAAAAGGACATTCAATTAAAAAAAATTTGTCTTTAATGAAAATTTATACAAATGTCTGCACATTTCAATTATTTGAGTAAATATTGACAATTTGCCAGCAAAGCTAACTGAATTAACTACCACACTTTTTTCAAATAAAAGCCATGGCGACTAGGATGTTAGATATCAATGGTTGCCTGCATTGTATATTGCATATTATTTTTAAAAGTATCAAAAAAACTTTCTTTCCTGTACATCCAATATGGGAAAAAACTTTAACTGAAACCACCAAGAGAATGTACTTGAATGATTTTAAATAATTTTTTCAGAACCGGCTCGAAAAATATTACCACCCATATGTTTAGAAGAGAGCTCATAAAAAAGAGTATAGATGTGTAAAAGACTAACTGTCTACAATTTGTTTGAAGGAAAAAATATTTATTTATTTTATAGTAATTTCATATGCCAAGAAACAGGATTAGCAATGTCCGTTTACACCTGTAAAAAGGGAATGTGGCTATCTGAAAGCTAATATGAAGCAGTTTTTTAAAAAATTGTTTTATTTTTAAAAAAATAATAATTCGTAGCGAGGGCAAAGTCAAATAAAAATTACCACTGTATTATTAATTTGATCATGCTTCAACATTTGCTACACATTTTTAAAATACAGACATGGTGTGTAACCAATCTCTCAACAAAAAATAAGCACCTTTAAAATACTTTTTAAGCACTCAAAAAATATTTTTAAGCACTATATACATTGACAAAATGCAAAATAATTTTCATGATCATAATAAAATAACTAGTTTCTGACAAAGAACTCTTTTCTTGAATATATTAGCCATTATAAAATGATCAAGAGATTTTTCGGTTCGATATCAAAGGGTGGAAAATGAAGCCTGAAATTGAGAATATCTTGCAAAATGCAGCAGAGTTGCACATGAGAGTGTAATAATCTCACCGAACCCAGCTCNAAAAGAAAAGGAAGAAAAAAAAGGACATTCAATTAAAAAAAATTTGTCTTTAATGAAAATTTATACAAATGTCTGCACATTTCAATTATTTGAGTAAATATTGACAATTTGCCAGCAAAGCTAACTGAATTAACTACCACACTTTTTTCAAATAAAAGCCATGGCGACTAGGATGTTAGATATCAATGGTTGCTTTCATTGCATATTGCATATTATTTTTAAAGGTATCAAAAAAACTTTCTTTCCTGTACATCCAATATGGGAAAAAACTTTAACTGAAACCACCAAGAGAATGCACTTGAATGATTTTAAATAATTTTTTCAGGACCGTATCGAAAAATATTACCATCCAATATGTATAGAAGAGAGCTCATAAAAAAGAGTATTGATGTGTAAAAGACTAACTGTCCACAATTTGTTTGAAGGAAAAAAAATTTATTAATTTTATAGTAATTTCATATGCCAAAAAACAGGATTAGCAATGTCCGTTTACACCTATAAAAAGGGAATGTGGCTATCTGAAAGCTAATATGAAGCAGTTTTTTAAAAAATTGCTTTCTTTAAAAAAGAAAAACAATTAGTAGCGGGGGCTAGTCAAATAAAAATGACCACTGTATTATTAATTTGATCATGCTTCAATATTTGCTACATATTTTAAAAATATAGACAGGATGCATAACCAAATCTCTCAACAAAAAATGAGCACCTTTTAAATACTTTTTAAGGAGTCAAAAAATATTTTTAAGCACTATATACATTAACAAAATGCAAAATAATTTTCATGATCATAATAAAATAACTAGTTTCTGACAAAGAACTTGTCGTTGTTGTTGTTAATTTACGTCACACTAGAGCTGCACAATGGGCTATTGGTGACGGTCTGGGAAACATCCCGGAGGATGATCCGAAGACATGCCATCACAATGTTGATCCTCTGCGGAGGGGGTGGCACCCCCGCTTCGGTAGCCCGACGACCTGCAAAGAACTCTTTTCTTGATTATATTAGCCATTATAAAATGATCAAGAGATTTTTCGATTCAATACCAAAGGGTGGGAAGTGAAGCCAGAAATTGAGAATATCTTGCAAAATGCAGCAGAGTTGCACATGAGAGTGCAATAATCTCACCCAACCCAGCTCAATTGACGCACATGCGAACTCCCAAGTATTTCATCAAACATGTAGAATGATTGGCGCTTTCATACTGGACCGACGGTAGGTCAAAATAGATTGCTGTTGAATAAATTGTGAAAACGTTGAAAAAACCAATGTGGAAAGCACGCTTATGCAGAATATGTAGCGAAAATAGACATGGTAAATAAAAAAAAATCTCATTCTCGAAAAGGGAAAATTAAGCACTTTTTAAAAACACTATGCACCATGATAGAGTAATGAGAAAAAAAATTAATTTTGTACTTCTATACTCCAAAGAGTGAAAAACATTTTTAAAAAATCTTCAATAATTTTAAATAAATCAAACTTGAATTTCTTGCCCTTTTTCAACATCAGGTGCTTGCCTAGGTTTGCTTAAGGGAAGGTCTGTTCAGATTTTTCTTCTTTTTTTAAATGAAACTCATGACACCTAATTACGTTATTAAGTATTGTTACCCTTCATTGTTCACTCACAATTTCCTCTCTAAATTTAACTTTTACAAAAAGTATTGATGACTAATGAGAATGTGTAAACTGGCACCTCCTAAATCATATATGAGCATTAATTTTTTATTACTATTATACAGAGAGACAGAGAAATATCATGAAAAGTTGCACATAGTTAGATTTTATACTTTTATCATATAGTGGATAAGTATTATGCATATATCCATTTACATTTTCTAAAAACATGTTAACTATATTGATTTTAATTGTATTTATATCTACTTCATTGCATAATATAGTTAAACAAATGTTTTAAAAAATATATATAAAAATACCTAAATAATAAACTCTATTCCTTAAAAAAAAATTGCATTCAGTAACAAATTATACAAGTAGATAAACATTAAACCTAATTCCAGAAACAGAAGGGCTCTTTCTTGTGTGACTAGGACCACATCTGCCTCTCAGAGACAAAGCATGCTGACGCAACCATTCTTTCACCCCCTGAATGGATAGAAACTGAGAGCTACTAATTTGAGACTTGGGATTGTGACCAACTGCATCCAGGATTGAAACTAAAAGTGATTCTCCAATCTAAACCACAAAAATAACAACACTATATTAAAAACTAATTTAGTATATGTAAAATGAATGAAAAGATTAATAAATAAAAAATAAAATTTAGAAGAAATTAAAACAACAAAGCTGAATTCAGCTAAAAATAAGGAAAATAAAAATTTTTCATGAATTTGGACAATCTAATTGGCAATAAAACCCTTACAAATTGACAATAAATATCATTAACATGAGTGTTGTATAATATTTATCAAAATTGAAAAGAATGTTGACCTGTGTTTTGACAATTGAAAGTTATTGAAACACTTATTATAATCTTTATTTTATTTATTTACAGATAATATACGAAAATGGCAAATCTCATGCTATTAAAACACTTTTGTAAACTCACAAAAACAGTAAATGAGACATTTCATGACAAAATATTTTTGACATAAGCTTTTACTTCATACAACTGAAAGCATCTATTTAGCATATTTTTTTTAATGGAAATTGAAAAAGAATTAAATATTAGAACAAAAGTCAACTAAAGAAAGTATACAGGGGTGATTGTGAGCCCAATTCAAAATTCCGGAGAATTTCTTGAGTTAAAAAAAACAAAAAACAGTTTAAATTGAAAAAAAATTAAACAAGGTTTTTTTCCTTTATTTCTTAGTTTGCTTAAAATATATTTAAAATTTTACACATACCTATGATGACCTGGAGAAGTAATTAAAATTTACAAATGTGTCTTTCTTTCTTGAGTTTATGATTATAGCAACTATTTACTGATAAAAAATGAATATTAATCATGAATATAAGCTTATAAAGTATCTTTCTGGCTCTCCCTTACAAACAAATAAAATAAACTGTGTTTTTAAGTTCCACCNCCAGATACCTCAGAATACCTATCAGCACCTTGTGGAATAAATGCCACGGCAGGTGCTAGCAGTTTTGAGGGCTAAAGGTGGTCCTACATGTTATTATATATATATATATATATATATATATATATGAACAAAGAAATTTCAGAGAAAATAATAAATACTTTAATTTCAGACCAAAAATGAAGCAATATTTTAAAGTGACCAATGAGTCTGACAAACCTGATGAAGGTAGATAAGATATAAAAAAATATTTAATATCTTGAAAGAATATTTCATCACAATAAATATATTATAACAAAAAATATTCAGAAATTTACAAGAATTAAATTTGTTAAATGCTTTTAACTAAACAAAAATACTTCACAATAAATATTTAATTAAATTCAGCAAAAGATAATTCAAAAATGATAAACGGAAATCAGATTCAACATACATCAGGTTTAATAAATGCCATTAACAAAATGTAAAAAGAAATGTTTTGCTGTATTGGCAATTGTTAACTTCTCAGCACTCGTTCAAGAATTGTATTTGTAGAATACAATTCTTGAAATTCTTGAGAGTCTTGAAATTTTTGAGAATTCTTGAAATTCTTGAATTGGTTGGCTTAAAAATTATCTGTAGTTTTCAGTTAAAATTATTTTTTTTTTTTAAAGTAGTAACATCTAAAATATTTAGGGAAATTTTAGGGATTTTTGCAGTCAATTAAACACAAGAACTATATTACACTGTAAACTATACATTTAAATTGACTGTATTATTTTCCATTTATTATTGATATTAAATGGATTTTAATATAAAATGCTTTTAATTTTCAAAATTATAATTTTAAAGAATTAGTTCAGAATACATTTTAGATGGTTCTGAATAAATAAAATAAAAAAAGAGGATGAAAGTTTTAGAATATCTGAAAAATAACAGAAGCTTAAAACTGATTTCTATAAATGAGCTGTTGCTTGGTTATTTAAAAGTAATATCTACCAAAATGTTCAAGCAACAAAGTTAACAATAAAAATACTATTTTGATACAGATTTTTAAGAAACTTTTCCAATTTTAGAGAGTTTTCTAAAAATCAGAGAAATTTTTTATTAAATCAGGTAACCAGAAGAAGCTATCAAAATCCAGTTGTCTGATTCAAAAACCAGTAGAGTTCGCAACTACCGTTATATGTTAGAATATTGTATTCTGGAAATACATTCACCTGCTGATAAACTTCAGGAGTAAAGAATACTTGAGAAGGCACATCAGATGTTGATCCCTTAAGCCTCTTTTGATTAGCACTAAACCGACAGGTATTGTAATTACACTCAAGTGTGTAGCTGAAAACAAAAATTTGAAACCAATATATTTTAAAATTTCACTCAATTTTTCATTTTAATGGAACTTGAAAAAGAAAAAAAATTTCACCTGTGAATTATTCCAGTAAGGACATACAGAGAGACACGACCACTTCCCTCTTTGCTTTGGATATTTGAGTTAGAACCGGAATACATATTTTCAGCAGAAAAATTGCAAGCAGAAAAGTCAAAATAGGGACAATTGACAGACATTAATTTTGGTAAAAACATGCAATCAACCTAAAAAATGTGATAGAATAAGAATAACTGTTGAAACATCAATCAGATTCTTATAACATAAACTAATAATCAACTAAATATCAGAGTTTTTCTAGACTTTTTGAGAAATGTCCTGATTTTAGTGAAATTATGAAAAATCTCCTCATTCTGTGAAAATAACATTTTGTTTTTATGTTTTAATAAAAAATCAGTCCAAAAAAACACCAAAATATTTCTTTCAACAAGTTATAGTTTTAAAATTATAAATTAAGGACATCATCAACTAAGCTTTTCTAAAGAANTCGTTCCGGATAATCGGTTCCCTACTGTACTATCCAATTTTTATGTTTAAATAATTTGCAAAGGGCTTTTTTTTTTTGAAAGTAAAATATTTGATAAAGAGTTTGTTTATACAATAAAATAATTTGTAAAGGTATCCTAAAGACCCAAATTTTTCTTACAATGACCCCTGAATATGTCCACAGATGAAAAGCTCATTTTTACTCGCAAACAATAGAGAAGGTTTCTATAAATTTAGTTTGTCTTATTATAGACACTTTCGTAAGTAAAAAACTTTGAAAGAATGTTTTTTCTCCTTTACATAATTTCTCAATCTACAATATTCAACGTGAGAAAACAGAGGTATTTAATTAATACAGCCACTTAATTCATGAAACTGCCTTTCTTTCTACATACATTTGCTTATTTCTATTACATTATACAAGAAATATTAACTAGACAAGGCATACCTTTGGGGCCCTATAATATAAGTTAAACTAAAAACAATTTGCAGTATCAAGATTAATTATATTAATAAAAGGAAATACATAATTGCACTTTGAAGTACAATTCAAATACTTCCCACCATGAATTTAACACTTAACAATATATGCATATGTACACTATTTGTATATTTTATATTATAAATTTAATAAGATGGAACAAAATACTAATGTGATGTAAACAAATGTGTAGTTAGGATTTGGTACTACTTCTAATCCACATTTATGCTTTGTTTTAATGTTGATAATAAATAAAAGCATTTGTTAGTTAATTATTGCATATTATCAAAATTGAAATTAGGACTGACTATATATATTTGGCATTGGTAACTATAGGTAAATAGGTTGTTTCAGTTGTGATGATGATAAATATTGACCATTGGTATTGGTTTTAATATTTACTAAGTATCCAATATCTAATTTTTAGGGCAAAAAATATTTTAATAGGAACTAATTTAATACTAATGATACTATTTGCTCTTGCGTGCATTATATTTTTTTAATAATGGAAAATTTATTTATAGTAAAAGATATTTTGTGTCTATATGTTTGTTATGAGTGCAAATTATTATTATTTTTTATTTATTTTTTTGAGTACTGTAAGTAAAAATTAATTTTTATCATAGTATTATAATGGCAAATTATTATTTTTTAAATATTATTAGTGCAAATTTTTTTTTCATCTAAGTATTCTGGGTGCAAATTATTTTTATCAAAGATTTATAAGAGTAATTTATTTTCTATTAAAGTGTTATGAATGCAAATAATTTATTTTAAGGTGTTTTTATCGCAAATTTTTGATTCTAAACTAAGGCACAAACAATCACAGCAATAAACTAATTACAAAAACAGAATTTGAAACATCGAGGTATCATAATTTTTCCTAATTAAAACTTTATGATTCTGTAATGTATGTCCGCGTGATCATAGTTAGTTGACGTTCCTCAGAAAAAAACATATATCTCACCATCTTGTCAATATCAGGAAAATAATTTCCATATATGAAGCAGCCTCTTTTAGAAGCATGACCATGGAGGTCAAAGTAATAAGCTATTCCACTCTCTTCTGGTTTGATGCAGGGGACATCTTTCAGTAATGTTGATGCATCGCCCTCTCCAAGTTTCACTTCATAACCAAATGAAGATGAATCATCAGCATCACTTGCTTCAATACAATTGCAGGAGACATCATTCTCCAGAGTGATCTAAGATGGATACACTTTTCTATTTCAAGTATATATCCATTGCAAGGAAATGGGACAATTAAAACACAAATATCAATGATAATACAAAAAAAAATTTTACTAACTTCCTATTAAGAGGAACATATGCCATCGCGTGACAGATTTTTTTTTTTTAATTTTACAGGAAATTATGAATTTTAAGTAACCATTAGCGAAAAAAAATGATGAGTCATTATGAATGCATTTTATAAACAGCTGATAGGGATTTATTATGCGCTTATCAATTTTTATAAAGAGAATGCTTTACAAATTTGTTACTGTAAAGCAGAATTTGATAGAAAGTTCAATGAAAAATGCTCCATTTTAACACACATTGCACAGTTGCTTTAATAAACTCCAAAAAGTGCCTCAATTCAAATTATTTAACCTTAAAGTTAAAAGTTAACCCTCAGAATTCACAAAAAAACAAGAAAATCTGTTCCATAACACAATTCCCCTTAACATTTAAAAAATAAAGAAAGAAACTCTCATAACAAAATAGCATAAAAACTTGGAGACATTCAATTTTTTATATCACAGTTACGTAATTAATGAATGCTCTCTCTCTCTCTCTATATATATATATATATATATTAAAAAAAGGTTAATTTTTTTTTTTTTTTCATTTCATAATTTCCATCAAAATTACATTTTTTATAGCATTTTCAATTCCAGAAAATTTTTTAATATGATCTGTAACAGGAGTCACTAAACATTTTAACAATTGGTTACACTCGCTTCTCCATTAAATTTCAATGACTTCATGATACATATATACTATAGTTTTGAATTATGCAAAAGTTTTGTTCTCACACAGTTAAATCAGTTGCATTAATTTTACAGTTTTTTTAACAAAATAAATTTTTTGAAAAGAAATATAATATTCACAGCTATAACATATTTACAGTTTGAAATTAACTTCAACTGCAAATGATTTGAATGATCATTATTATCATTAAAAATACTAGATGAATATTTAAAGTTGCTGCCGATAATTTTCACTAATGAACTTGATCTACAACTGCAAACAACTCCATAACTATTAATGGAAAGCTAACAATAATAAAATTATCATAAACAAAATTTATAGCAAACGGATTGATTATATTTTCCTTTGATTATATTTTCATTCCATACACGAGTTTTTAAAACAAATGTCATATCATAATTTACAACTAAAATATAGGGTGCATCAGTATTCCCTTAGCACTTTGGAAGGCTTAGAACAAAAAATTATACATCAGCAAATTTTACTTCGCCTGATAAAGAAATATCACATTTCTTTCCACAAATGATCAATATGTGAATCTTTGGTGATGTTGCAGAGTTTAAGTCTAAAATCAAATTCTTGCTACAACAAATCACAATCAATGGCAGTGAATGCGGTTGTGATCCTTTGTCATAATTTTGTTAAATTATGTCGCATAGGTAGCATGAACACATAATCTTTGATGTTTTCATACACGGAATTGAACACACAACTGTATTCACAAAATCTTTTTATAAGCCTTCCAAAAATCAGAGGAAGTTGAACCACATCCTGTATTAAGTACAAAAATAAATAGCTGTGATATTTTAAAAAGATTGTTTACGTTTTTTTTTCAATCGAAAGGCTTAAACAAGTAAATAAAAACTATAATTATACTAAACCTAATTATAGAATTATTTTGCCAAAAATATTGGTACATTTTCAAAGTTTTATCCAAGAAAAACATTTTAAAGAAAAGAGAATTTTCGTATAAAATTATTAAAGTTAACTTGTTTTTGTTTCATTATTGTTACAATAAAAGTAAAAAAAAGTTTTACTGAAAATATAGAAGAGTTAAATAATTGTACAATAATTATTAAAGATATGCAAAATAATATAAAAGAAAACAAAAAATTTCCAAAAAAATTTTTATTACTACCACAATAAGTAACATATTACCTTGAAGGAAAAAAATTTATTACTCTTAAGCCTTTCAAAAAAAGTATTTTAAACTTTTTTTTCTATCTTTTAAATGTAACCTAGAAAATAATGAGAAAAAGTGAAGCAAAGTAATTTTTAAATAAATTTATGAATAATTCTTCCAGAAAAATAAAAAATTATATCAAAAATATAATCTGAAATATTAGAATTACAAATATTAATAAGAAATAGTTTGCAAATGAAATAGTCTGCACTAAATTTTTAAAGATTACAATTATTTTTTTATCCTTATCTATATCGTAATTAACATTTTACAATAAAAAAAATTTGATAGTAATAATAAAACAGAGGTGCCATAGCTTGGTGGTTAAGGTGGAAAACTGTCATTGTGAAGAGCTGGGGTTCAATCACCAGTTATGGCTTGAAGTCCACCCAGATTCAGATCGATAGATACCACCTTGAGTGGGAAATAAAGGCAGCCAGTACACAATGCAGTCCACACTGTCACAATCATGCCATTGATCACCAAATTGTGGAGCCTTAACCTCCATGATTTCCCGGGCTCACTCAGGCAGTTGTGGGAATGCTTTACTTTTAAATAATAAAACAAGAAAAATATTGCAAAAAGATAAAGGTTTTACTGAAAACCAGCAAGTTTGAAACTAATTAAATCTTGTAATATATAATATTAAGTTTTTTAAGCATCCATCCTTAATTAGTGTGGAGGGGGGGAACTACTAACATAAGTATTTTGATAAACTTTTCTTTTATGATTGATACTATAATATGATTTTTAATAAATATTTCATAAATTGCACATTTAATTTCAATAAAGCATTGAAAATATAAAACAATTTATACCATAATCAAGAGAATTCAAAAGAGAACCTTTTTGGATGGAAAATCAGTCAACTTGCACTCATTACAAACATCTGAAGTCCCTTGAATCCTTTTCATGTCTTCCACAGACAAATCAAGGCTATCTTCATCCACAACAGGCACGGGAGAGAGTAGGTGCATTTTCCCAGAATGCTTTGCTTCTTGTGAGCTTACAGTATTACACACTTTAGTAGATATTGGTAAAATAACAGGTACAGATGATAAGAAATTTAAATTTTTGCTGAGTGTATCACATGTGTGCAAAGAGTGCTTAGGTGCAACTGATTTCTTATGCATTTGATTCAGCAAATCTTTTGAAAATTTTTTTGTGCTTGTGGTGGCAGGATTCTTATTTATTTGACTTAAAGAAAGATTAATATTATATTGGCTAGATTTGGTCTTTCGAGGGAAGGGTTTGCGAGAATTTAACAAATCATCTGAAGAAGAATATATAGTGTGATAATGTAAAAGAACTGTGCGAGCAGCATAAATAGAAGGGTGCTGTTGATAGTTAGCAACCATATAAATACGATTCAGATTCAAACCCTGAAGATCAGCACGATAATGTCCTTGTAACACACCATCAGGATTCAACATGGGGATTATTTTAAAGACAAATAGATTTCTCAGTCTGTTTGCGATACTATCCTTTGAATTTATCAAATAGTGAAGCATACCGTTCAAAACAAAACTAGAAGGAGTTTCTCCTGGATGAACTCTACTACTGATGAAAACAACCTATAAGCAAATTTAATACACTAAATTAATATATGTTAGTTAGTTACTAGCACTAAATTATATACTTTTGTACAGAAGACTCTTGATTAACATTTAGGATTACCCAGATTGGGCATAAGTCAGGATAGCTCAAAACAAAAAAAATAAAAACCTCGTCCAACATAGAGTTGCCATCCATTCTTTTCCATTTGTATTAATTCAAATGTTTCTGTCCTGTTGTATGATAAATTTAAATTTTCAATAAATTTTCTGAGAAATATTTGTGAAAAATATAATGTGAAGTTTGGGTAAATTTGATAATTTAAGATACTTGCGCTTATTGGGATGAGGCATTTTTTATTCATACCGATTAATCAAGAGTCTACACAGTAATAATTTTAATATTTATATAGTATAATAAATTTGCAGTCAACAAATGTGCAATATATTTTGAATGCCAATATGCAATATGATTTGATGTCAATATACTATGGTTTACCATTCCAATAATATAAATAATTTTAGCAATGGGTGCGATTTATTTATTAAATCGGGAGGATTCACATGTTTGAAACAAACATTTTGGGTGCATAATGTTGATCTGGACCCATGACTTTCTTATCAATTGAAATCCTTCAAAATTCAGCAAATTTCTTAGAAAATAATGACTTACACTTGCTTTGAAGTATGGAGATTTGTTGATAAACAAAATCCGCATTGGTCAACACTAAACAAATATCACCATTGGCCATCTGCATTTAACTCATGAGGTGGAATAGTTATGAATGTTCTGAATAGTTATAGAATGTTATGATTTCTACTTTCTTCTAATTTCCTGTTGATTCCTCAATCCTTTCATAATTTTGCATCGTAAAACAAAACAACCCTATTTCCTTTCTTTGGCATATAGAAAACAACAGTTATATAACTAAGAACAGAAGGCGCATGGGATTTAGCTAGATCAAGAACAAGACAACAATTTATTTCACAAAGAAATCATGTCTTCAAAGAATTGCTGAAATTAAGGAAGAATCGATAAACAATTAAAACTACTCCTAAAAAAACATGTTAAGATAATTATCATAAAAGTTATCCATTTCCAAATTAATTTAGATTCATTTGGACCCTGTGCATACTCCGAAGATAATCTGAGGCTTCCAAATTTTGTCACTTTACGGGCACACTCACTGACCCAAGAAGTTCAAAAAGCAAGGACCTAATCAACAAAAGCACTACTTAAAGGGAAGGAATCATCTTTTACCTTCAACTTTGGAAAGTTAAGAATTGTTCATTTTTTGCAGTTTTGGGTTTAATCTGAACATCTTCCTAGGCATTTTCATTCTCTTGATCCCCTGGTAGGGCTTTTCAACTCTTTTTGCCTTTTGACTATAGTTCAAAAATGTGCACAAATTTATAATTCAGAAGTAGCCAACAAAGGTGATATCTATAGCCTGAGAGTATATAAGTAATTTTAGGTAGATTTTGAAGTCAATGGACCTAACCCCTAAGTTACCTCCATTAACGACCATTTTACAGTGAAACAGAGAGTGGTCGCTCCCGAGAAGTTTCGCAGTATAATCAAAATATAAACTGTTGCAAACAAGATATGCAAGCTGTTAGGCTTGAAACCGCCATCTGGATTTAGTATGCTAAAAAGCCAGATAGTTTGGACACTTCTGATCCAAATTAAAAACTTAAATCAAGATCGAATTTTCAATTTAGACCAAGGGATCACTTAGATTAAATTATTTAAACTAGTGAAAAACATCAACTGGGTACAAAAATGAGCAGTAATTGGTTAAAGATTGAAAAGATTACCTTTTTATTTTGAAACACATGACATCTAGGTTTAGATATGTCAGGGAAGAGATCAGGCAATTTCTTTTCCCTTTCCATTGTGAGACCTTTACAAGAGGTAACAGTAAGCAATTCTATTCGATTTCCTTCTGAGGAATAGCACAACAATTCTCTACAATAATAAATATTGCTATCTGCTGGGCGGCTAAAATACAAAAACCACATTTTCACAAAAACCCATAATATATATTTTTTTTTTAAATGCACAATAATGTGACTGAAGCAAACTAATATCACTAAATTAATTTAATCAAGACAACACTTAATTCTAACAAATACACTAAATTCTAACAAAATAAATTGTTAGAATGTCAGCAGCAAGAAAAACCTCATCAAAGCACCACTTTTTTTCTGTATAAAATTCTGTTCCTTTTTTTATAAATTAATAACTTTTTTTCAAAGTTCAGTCTTTTCTCTTTATATAAGTAAGTTTACATGTTTAACAAAAGTATATTTTAAAACAACACATTATTAAAAAAAATAATGCACCTGGTTCTGGAAACTGATACAAAAATCTTTGACTCAAAAGCAGAAGACGAACTTAAATTTGTTATATATAGTTGGCTATATTTTAGTCCTTTATGTATTTTGTTCTAAATCAGTCAGAAAATGAAGATCAAACAGAAGCGTGAAACAAATATTTCTTTACATCCAAAGCAGAAGACGTTGTAGCAGAGTTTTGAGAAGTGTCAATCTTTAGACATAAGAGGGTAATTTACTAAACACTGGAGAAGTTTTCTAAGACAAACAGCGTTGATGATGATCTCAACTCGGTGAAAACACAACTCTTGTGAAAGTAATCAAGGAGACCATTAGAAGTTATTTGAAGAATAACTGGTCACTTTCTTATAAACAAATAAAAGAGCCAGACATACCTTAAATCAAATGTACTCTTTCAAAGGCTTGCACCCAGAGAAGAAATTTGCTTATTGACAAGAAAACTTTGGTAGTTGAATAATCTTTTAACTTTTTTTTTAATCCATGCAGATAAAAAAAAAATCTTGCATCTTTCAAATCTTTCTTCCACCATATCTGCATTCTCAAAAATAATTCCTTCATATCTGTATATTTTCTTTTATTTTATAACCAGCGTCAAACAGCTGACCCAATTCTGAGTTAACGACTGTCAATGTTCAACTTAGTCTTGTAATTTTGAACCCAATCTAGAAGACAAGAAAACTCCTGTATCAAATATTGGGAGAAATTGACATTTTGATCAAGCTAACCCGCATTTGCGTTACACGGAGAGAAAAACCATGAAAACCTCCCACGGTTTGCCTAATGGCAAGGAGACTATAACCCATGATCTATTTACCACTGAGAATATTTCACATTAGCAATGTGGTTGATGGAAGCCAGTAGCAGAATTTATATCAACCAGTCACCGCTAGGATTCAAACCTGGGTCACCTCATTGGGAGACAAACACTTTATCCCCTGAGCCACTGCTGTTCTACATTTGTATATTTTTAAAATGAATCCCAGGCAAAAAACAATAATTATAAACATGTTAAACAGTTACATAATAATGAGAAATTAATAAGACAATCAAAATATGGTCTGTTAAGATAAATCAAATAACCATTTTAAAAAGACAAAACAAACATGAAAACAAATGACAAAATGGTTGCAAATTAAAAAAATTCTTACTTTGATTTTGTGATAAATAATGATGAACCCAATTTTACATCAATGGCATCGAGCATATTTTGGCATTCAGAGTATGAAAATGGATATGTGAAAGCAAAATACGTCACAGAATCATGTTCTGAAGGTAATGTGTGGCAAAAACTGATTGTGAAGTTACCATCAGAAGCACACTAAATTAAAAAAGTAATCATTAGAAGTTATAATTAATTACTAAGTACAAAAGGTGATATGCTTTATATCATCTTTAAGTTGAATTGAAAGAAAAAAAACTTAACAGTTTTATATTTAGCTTGCAGTCTTGATTTTAAAAGTGACTGATACAAAAAGTATAGGTAAAAAATTTATTGTTTGTGATAGTGAAACAAAAGATATAATCAAAAAAATTCCAAAAATTATAAAAAATAATTATAATTCAATTTTATAATTATACAATAGGTAACACACATATTTCTTTTGATGTTTTTATCTGAAGTTCTATTATCTATTAAGCTGCCTATAACCCTCTTGGTATCATGCAAATAAGCAAATTTAGGAGAATTTTACTTCTCGATATAATAGGTGAATTCCCTGAGATGGAGCTAGTGAAGTGAAGTGGGTTTAACCCTTGAAATGGTTGAAACAGTTGCCATACTAGAAAAGTTAGCAATCCGTAGAATTATCACGTCAAATAGTGAATACTGCATAATTCAAATTTCTTTTATCATAATGATATCAGGATTTTTAAAAATATTGAGAAAATCAACAGGAATAACAGCCAAAATAAAAATAAACTAATCAAAACACCACATTGATTAAGCACAAACTGAGTGTGTCAAAAAGTGATTACAAGCTGTGACCTAGATTACTCAATAGTTCATTAATTTCAACCGACGTTATTGTGGAATTTTTTTTCCACAGTTTTCGAAGTTTACCCGAAGTTGCACTTTCTCTAACAAATCTGCATAAAAAAGATGTTATCGTGCATAAATGAGAACTTTGGAAGGATAAAAAGAGAGTGCTGGTAAGGGCGGAATTAATGTCTAGTTAACAAGATTTTGCCTAAATAGCAAAATTTAAATTTTAGATTGGCGGATCTCCAAGAAAATTTTGTGGCAATATAAATTAATAATTCGCAGAAATCCGCGAATCAACGATCTTGAGATTCGCCGCATTCCATGAATGAGTAGAAAAATCACATGCCTGGTCAATTAATAATCAGCAATAAAAACAACAAAAAATATTAATCAAATCTTACTAAATGAAACTAAGAATTCATTACAAATATTTTAAAGATAGATACCTTAAAATCAACTTTTCCAGGTATTCGTTTCCAACCTTCCTTAGAGGGCACAACTTTATAAACTGGTTTCATTCCATGAAAATATAACTTTCCTTGGCGATTTAAATTCATAACATTCAGCTTCACTACAATGCCAGGGGCACCACCAGCAACTCCAAAATAAAACCATGTTCTGCAAAATAAAATAAAAGATATTAGAAATATTTAAAAAAAAAGTTTAAGTTACAATATGTTTAAACCCTGTGAGACTGGTCATAGAACTTTTTACCTAATTCAAACTGGTAGTTTGTTAGTTTTTTTTTTGTAAGAAAAACATTTTTTTTTTTTTACATATTATTAAATTATTGTAAAGTAGAGTGTATGGTTTTTTATTTTGTGAGATAGCAACTATCAAAGGGCGTTAGAGTAAAAAAAAAAAATTAAAAAAAAAAAAAACGATTATTATACGAACTTATTCAAAATTGAAACAAACTAGAATAAAACCTCCAAACAACTAAGAAATGAAAAGAGAAATCTAAATGGAGGTCTATCATTAGTAAAAGAAACTGAATTTCATTCTAACCCCATTTCATTCCTTAAATCAAGTGCCATATAAAAAAAATTATAAAAGCTCTTACTAGTTTGTATTTTTAAAAATGAACAAATTTCCAAATAATTTTAGCAAAGTTAAATTTTTAAGATATGTACAAAACTTTATTTGCTAATTAAGTAACTGGTTTGTTTGTTCAAAGCTAAGTAATAATCATTACTCGTGTGTCAAAATACCTATTTTTTAGATTAAAAAAAATTAGACAGATTAATAAAATTAAAGAATTTATTTTTTTGAACTGAATACGCTCAAGTGCACTAGTACTTTTCTGGGAACATTTCATACTCTGCATAGTAAGCAAAAATTGCAGAAGTAAACATTAAACTTTTTTTCTTATTGTCTCAACCCAATTCTATCGAATCCTCATGAATGATTAATTCTTTGAGTATTGATTGCTAGTTAGATTAGTGCATGAACAAGTATTGTCTGGGAAATATCTACCAACACATTTCTATAATAACAGTCCCATAATGTATAGATTTGGAATGCTGTAAAGATTTTTGTATCGTTTTCTACGCCAAAATAATAGCTAAATATTGGTGATTTCTGGTCAGAAGGCAATGTGTACTAAAAATGACAGAACAAAAGGGGACCAACTCAAAGGGTATAACTTTGACAGAACCTTTACATATTTTATGTTTAAAAATTTGCAAGTTTAGAATCCAATTGGTGCTTTGGCGAATGTAGTTGGCATAACAGATCACGGTACAAAAACATTTCTTATACCTCTAAGCCATCTCTGGAGCAAACGGGGAAATTTCCCTATCGTGATCTGTGGCAGAATAATCAGCACGTCTTGGCAACTTCTGGGCAGTGGCTAGCGAGAACTAAAAAAATCACAGAAAGGGACAACCTCGAAGGGTATAACTCGTAACAACCACCGGGCAAGCCTCTACATTATTTTTTCTTAATTTTTCCGGTTAAAAATTCATCTGGTACCTTGGTCATTGTAGTTAGCACAACAGATCACGATGTGGAAATGTCCCCAAAATATTTTCATTCTGCCAGTATAATCGTAATATATTTTTTAAAATAACTTATTTATCAGCTGTGGGTGATGATTTCATATCGCATGATAGTTTAAATGCCACATTAAAATAAACAAATACAGCGCTAAATTACCTAAATGTTGTTTGATAAGGAGTTCCACTGCAATCAGGCTTTGTCCACACTTTAAATTCTTTAACAGATGTGTTAAATCCGGATAGAGACTCTTTAGAAACAGTGCTTTTCAGTTTTGAGTACAAGGTTCGTTTTTTTACTTGATATTTCTTTGAATGCACGGGAGATGTACAGGGAGTTTCAGGGCGATTTTTAGTTCGCCGTATATAACGATAATTAGAAACTGGGGGTAAACAAGAATCGCTATTTAATTCGTGTGATTTAGGTTTATTTCCTTCAATGTTTTCTATATACTCAACCTTATCTAAATTACCAGAATCAAAATCGGACGTAAAGAGCAAACCTCCGCATTCAATTTTCATCCTACAAATGTAAGAAAAATCTTAACATTCAAAATGATTGTAATATTTTAACTTGAATCTAAACATATTTTATTTTTCTTATTCAAATTGAATTTACAACTTATCGTCTTGATGGTGGTGGAAAGAAAACTATTTCATGTAAGTACCACAATATTTTAACTCATAAATTATGCAATAAATAAGAATTGGTTATTTTCAGATGCATTTTTCAGATATAGTTCGCTTATATTACTACATACATTTCGCAGCAATAATATATTTAAAAACTGCATATAAAAATTAATAATGAACTTCAAAAAAGAGAATATCTTTCTTTTTGTTTACAAACACTCAATAGAAAAAAACGAAACTTCCAAACATTCTTATTTTTATATTTTTTTATTGGCAAGCTTAATTGAATTTCCGAAAGAGGGCGTGAAGTAAAATAAATATTAAAAATTCCTTTAAAACTAATACGAAATTTTAAAAACTAAATCCACAGTATTTAAGAAAAAACTATTAATAATTTTATAAGACTTCCACTCTTTGTTTCATTGACTGATTGAGATTCATTGACGAATGACAAAAGCGTAAAAACCGCATTAAGCAACGCAGTAAGAATATACTCTAATTATTAGAATATTGATTTTTTTAAAAATGGTTAAATCATTACAAACTGTTTCTGCAATAATTTAATATAATTTTGAAGTGTATAAAATTTCTTTGAAATCCTTCAATACTTTTATTTATACATTTATTTCGAAATTTAAAAGAAAAAAATTTTGATGCATTTTCCCATCTGTGGCAACTGTATTAAAATTCAAGAAAAAATCTGATCTCTTTGGCTTGGCGTTCTGTATTGGAAATGGCGACCATGGATTCAAGCGCCAAAAATAATGATTATGTTAATCAACTGCTTAAAGAACAAGAATCTTTGAACTCCCAATATTCTCATGCATATAAGCTTTTACAGCAAGGTGAGTAAAATCTTTCATTTGAGTCGACAATTTATATATTTGTACATAATTGATACCACTGTTTCCAATACCGCTTTTTGGAAGGCGCCGGCATGTCACCTTTTTAAAGTAAAAGATTATATTTTCCCATCAAACGAAAAAATATTTTAAGTCTTAAGCTTGATCATTTTGCATATTCTGTATAACAATATTAGCTTGAATAAACATATGTAAACTTCACTTAAAAGTTTCAATTTTTTGTTATTTGCTTAAGCCTAATGGAAGCAAAGATTTTTTAAGTATTTTCTGACATTAAAGAAGTATCAATGAATGTTTCTTAAGATATCACATTTGGAAATAATCTGCATTAGTTTCATGCAAACTTAAACCGGCTAAAGCTGACCGGTAATTAATATTTTGTTTTGGCGCGTTATCTTGATTATCCCATTGGCCGGAGAACCATGACATCTCGTTACGTATTAAGTCAAACACTTAGATTTTTGTTTTATAGCTTACCTTCCAATTTTTATTTTATATCTTTGTAAAACAGATAAGGAAGTGTCTAAATGTTTGTGGTCATCCATTATTAGCTGTTTTATGTGTAACAAGTATGCCTTGAGTTATTGGTCATTATGTTTTAAATTAATACAATGCAATTATTCTGTAATTGGTGGATTTTGTTAACTGTTATCAAACTTTTTACCAAGAACTCCTGAGTAAATTCTCTATTTCGCATTTATTACCAATTCATTGATTTGTCATCATATAACCAAGACATGTAGTAAACTATTGTAAATGCCAGTAGATATCAATAACCATCTATATTCATGTCATAAAAAGCCATTTATTATGGATTGAAGCTTAAACAAAAAGTAAAGATTTGATGCCATATTACTTATGGTTTTCACGTGTTGTATTCAATGAGAATTTTTATTTTCGGAAGCACATGCAGCATCAGCATTTTGACATTTATATGTGAGCGAGAGGGTTTCAAAAAAGTGTCTGATTTTTGATTGTCACTCTGTAAATGGGTTTATGGCTCTATGAGATAAGTTAGTACCATTTTTATTTTAAATTCTATATCTAAATCTTATATGAAAGTCCAGATTTATGCACACACACAAAATGGTGTATCAAAGCGTTTCGTTTCCATTCAAGTCTCCTCTCGATTATTGTCTCTAAAAAATTTATGTCTTTTTCTGGATTCATTTATATCGAGGTGGCAAATTTCTTCCACTTAGAAAGAAATTGGTTTCACCTGACCCTTCTTGCAGAAAAACTGTCAAGTATTTTATTAAACAGTTATGATTACAATCTAGTTCATGGGTTAAGTATGCAAATCATTTAATGTTAAGAATTTTCAAAGAAATTTAAATAATGGAGTTCTTTTTTGTGTGTGTGTGTGTCTAAATGATAGTAAAACTAAATTTTGTTATTAAGTGCAGTGAACCCTTCAGGACCTCTAAGTAGCAATCACTATTCATGACCACTTTCCCTTCAATAAAGTTTCGTTGAAGGGAACCTTTAGGCATGACCAGGTAAACCTCTGTACCAAATGCAAAAATGGTCAAATAAGAAAACAACAAAATTATCGAAACGAAATATACTAACAAAACAAATGAAGTCTATTAAAATGTATGCAAAATATTTGCCTGTGGCTCTTGTTTAGAGTGCTCTTTTTGACAATTGCTGAAAGAGATTGGCAGTCTCGTTGATATCAATGGCAAATCCTGTGGAACAGATAGTGGTCCCTTCCAGGAGGTTTATCTGTATCCCTTTGGCAGGATTTTTTCAGGCTTTCTGCGACAAAACTCTCTAGCACTCATATCCTTCTGCAAGATAGTTTCAATAATAACAAAGATGTATGTTACCGATTAAAGTTAACAAAGAATGCTGTGTTTACAAAAAAAAGAACATATAATTATTTTTATTCTAATATTATGGGCGTATTATTGCATTTTAAAAATCATCACATTAAAAAAAAAATCATGAAACCCTAGCTGTAGTTACCGAAAAAATAATTGACGACGAAGACACTCTAATTTGATTCTTCAAAAAGGATTACTCAAATTAGTGTTTCGTTTCAAGATTTGATTGTTGTAATAAATAATATCGGATTTTAAATACTATATAGAAGTCAAAAGCAATAATTGCCGAAAAATGATAGAAGCGTTGCCTTAAAAAGTAAATACTCGGATGCACGATTCGAATTTCCCATGTTGTCTGAAATATATCGGGATAATTAAAAACCACATGGAAATCAATAACTGCCGAAGATATACTCGAACCACTCTATAGATTTATGATACTACCAGCGTAAATTGGACGCCACAATAAGTGATTATACAAATGCGCAGTTCAAATTATCCTCGTAAATTTCTGAAAAACTGAAAATTTTTCTTCTCGTGCAAGAACTCTGTAAGGTTCTGCGACAGTGTCGCCGTGATTCTGCCACAGGGATATCTGTATATATTACCAGCATAACATGTTAAATATGTACTATTTCAAATCACTTACTGAATTCACAATTATAAATAGCATGTTAATTTTTATAATCAAATGCTATTAAATATGAAATCTTTAAATAATATGATATATATATTATAAAATTCTGTATAAAACTGAAATGTGAAAAACTTCTCTTGTAGCACTTATTGTTTAATGATTGAACTGGTAATCTTTAATTTTTTCTTCAGTTCAATTTCTGTTGACAATGTGTCAACCTTTATTTATAAATGTATATTGATAAATTTCAATATTTTACAGAAATTGAAAAAGCTCGTAATGACTCTTCAGATGAGTCTCAAAGACGAGATTCGCACATTGTAGTGCATTCTGGAAAACAGATTCGGGTGAAGGTTAAAGTTCACATTCCAGTTGATGAACATCCTAACGTAAATATCTTTTTTTTTTTATCTAAACATTACTTAATCTGAAATTTTATTGTTGAATGTTTGTTTCTTATTCTTGTGGTATTAAACTTGCTGCATTAGTTAATTCAATTTTTAGTTGTTTATTATTATTAAATGTAACTGAAATTAGATATGTTGTGGAAGTTTGTTAAATTTAGTATATTTAAAAAATTTACAATAGATTTTACTATTTACCTCCCTTGTTATTATTAATTTTTAGATAATAATCAGTATAAATGCTACAATTGCGGACAAAATATGTCAAATAAACTGGGGGAAATGTGTGGTAGTTATCATAAAAAATGCTATAGAAGTTGACAAAACATTAATTTTTTTAACTTTGAATTATATCTTGAATGATTTATTCTTGTGGTTCCATGTGTATTTACAATTTTAGTAGTTTGACAAATCTCAGGTCTTATAGTGATTTGAGTCATTATATTGAATAAAAGATGCCTTTAATATTATCATAGACTCCTAATTATTGTCTAAATTGACATTGGGGTTTGCCGGATAAAATTCCTGTTCTTACCCCTCTTCCATATAAACTAGACCTCCACTAGCTACAGTATTCTCTCAATATCTCTAGAACCTTATAGTGTCAAAATATTTTTCCCTTTGGCATTATATATTGAATTCTTATGTCAGAGAAATATGTAGTTTTCCAGTATTTTTACTGCATTCAGTCTTCTCAGTTTGTTTTTGTGTAACTGTGCATTAATATTTCAAACTACTGTTTTTTTTTTTCAACTTAACATCATAGTTTTATCTTAGAAAGTTTTATTCCGAGTTTTTCTCCTTTTACCCCACACCAATTATAGTCCTAATTATTTTTTCTTAACTAAAACTTGATACATAGAAATAATTATTATTTTTATAAATGCTACTATTTGGCCGAATCGCTATTCGTTACACCTCTATTTATTATCCTCTGAATCCTGTTTGTTTCTCTATACATCTGGTGACAGTACCAGGTTATTTGTAATATGTTATAATTCTAAAAATAAAGATTTAAAGCAACAAAAAAAAAATTATTTGATTGCATATTTTGTGTGTGCATTTTCTTTAATAAAAACTGCTTTTAACAGTTATCTCTTAAAATTCTATGACTATTAAAGCGTTAATATTAGGAGAGAATACAGATTTTGTCGAACATTGAACATTTGCTCCAAAAAATGGGCCAAATAGCAACAAAAAAAGCTTATTCATAAATATTTTTATGTAAAAATTTAACTGTATTGTTCTGGAGTAGGTTAAAAGAAAAAATCTTAGCAGAGTTTATCAGTATATTTTGTTTATCACATTTTTTACTCTACCAGGAAGCAAAAAAAATAATTCTCTGCTGTGATTGGAAGTTAGCCAGTTTTGTTTGGGAGTTTTTCTGTTGGATTGTGGGTCTGCACATGTGTTTTGTGTGATTGTATACAAGATGGTTGCTGAATTTACATTTTAAAAAAATGTGAAGTGGTTAACAAGTTTCAAAACTTAGCAAATATGAGTAAAAACTTTTTCTAATGTATTATGAAAAAGTTCGATTTTAGATTATTCTTCAGTAAATCTATTAAAATTTTCTCCAAAAAAAAAAATTTAATATTAGACCATGACCCAATATTCATTACACTAGTTATAGTTCTAGGCCACTGGCAATATACTTGTGCAAGAAAAAAAATCACAAATTATTTCTATTTATTTGTCAGCCTTTGATAAGCATTTCTAATCTTGAAAAAATGCCACCTTTAAATTTACACTTAAGACTAAAACTATGGGAAAAACAGGTTCTTCATGGTTGCCACTCTTCAGTTCTGAGGACTGAAATCAGTCTTAAGAAAAGTCCTCCATAAATATATATTTCCTGTTTATTTTTGAAATTGAGTTTTCATTTGCAAATTATTAATTACGACTAATTATTTCAAGATGATTGAGAAATAATGTCACCAGACTGAAAGAATTGGATTGGCTGGATTTCAACGCCTGGTTTTCTTAAACAAAATTAATATTGTTGAACCTGAATCAGCTTATTTGTATTTTTTCCCCTAACATTCTGTGATACTAGGCTAAGTTAAATTCAGATAATTTTTTAAAATATCAGATTTATAGATCTAGGACAGAATACAAATAAAGTATATGTGTGTGTGTGTGTGTGGAAAAAATAAACAATTACTGATATATGTGGGCCATTCTCATTTCTGTAGTCAAAATAGCAAAAACATGCTAATTAGTCCAAAAAAAAAATAAGTTCAGTCTCGAAATTTTTCTAATGTAGCACCTATGGTTCTTCCCTAAAGCATTGGTGACCTCACATTGTAAATACTTTGCTAACCCTGTTTATTAAGAAAAGTAGTAAAAATATATCAAATGTAATTATTCACTAGCAAAAAAAGACAAAATTCATTCCAGGGGTCTGTCCAAGTCGAATTTACTACCGTTTAGCGGTACCTTCACAAATTCAACTTTAGGAAAAACGGTAGTTTCACAAANATCATTTTTTAATGCGAGAATTTAAAAAAATATGCGAGATTCTCGCGCTGTAGTGAAAACACTGAGCACCTATGGTTCTTCCCTAAAGCATTGGTGACCTCACATTGTAAATACTTTGCTAACCCTGTTTATTAAGAAAAGTAGTAAAAATATATCAAATGTAATTATTCACTAGCAAAAAAGGACAAAATTCATTCACATCTGTTATGTTTTCTCTATCAATTCAGTTGAAAATTGTTATAAATAAAACTTTTTTTTTTTTTTCTTAATTCCAGTTTAACTTTGTTGGAAAGCTTTTGGGGCCAAAAGGCAGCTCACTCCAACAGCTTCAGGAAGCTACACAAACAAGAATGGCTATCTTAGGACGAGGCTCCATGAGAGATAAGAGAAAGGTATATTTCAAGGATAATAAATATTTAGTTAAAAGCATATTGTTATCAATCTAACACATTTTTAA
Organism: Parasteatoda tepidariorum; assembly: GCF_043381705.1. Classification (NCBI taxonomy): domain Eukaryota; kingdom Metazoa; phylum Arthropoda; class Arachnida; order Araneae; family Theridiidae; genus Parasteatoda; species Parasteatoda tepidariorum. Next base: position 76,326,290 of record NC_092207.1, on the reverse strand, counting down.
TGTAATCTTTATTGCAATTAAAGGAAGAAGAATTAAGATCTCAAGGTGATCCTAAGTATTCTCATTTGAATGAAGAACTTCATGTAGAAATAACTGCTTTTGCCCAAGGACCTGAAGCTTATAGGCGAATTTCTGGAGCTCTTGCCGAGTTACAGCGCTTTTTAGTCCCAGTAAGTTTTTCTCTTTTTCGTGAATTTTCTGCATTTAATCAGTCAATTTGGTGCGTTTTTTGTCAAAATGAAACTCACTTTTTATAAATATCAATAAAATGAATTTAGAACAATAAATGAGGAAGAAAAGACAGTCTTATACCTTGCTCCAGATATTTTATTAATGTTACCACTTATATAAAAGATATAAATAAAAAATTTCAAGAAAATTAGCCTTCAATTTTTTTGAAAGTTTTTTTTTATTTTTTCTTTAAAACCTAGATATAAGAGTTATCTGGTTAGATATCAAATTACAGTGAAACCTCATGTTGCAGATGCTCCTACTAAACGAACACCTCTCATTACGGAAATTTTTGTTTATTTCGCCATGAATCTTAAGAAGAAAAAAGTTATGTGCCCTCTCTGTAAAGTAAACACTCTTGTAACCCGGCGTGTACAGTCATTTATACCTCGAAATATCATTTTAAAACTATTCAGAGTGGGCATAATTTTTTCCAAATTTGAAAAGAAGGTTATTTCTTCTATCAATGAAAAAAAAAACTGCATCTTTCCTCCATTTTTTAAAACATACAAATTTTTTGCCGTAACTAAGAGGATTAAGTTATTTCAATACTAAAGAATCTATCGTTCTCCTGTCACCTTCCTTTATCTTTTCGATTTTATCCTTGACAAGAAAGAATAAATAATGCTGCTCATGTAAAATATTTTGGATAGCATCTTTTGGTTTATTCATTTGGGTGACACACTTGAGACCCCACATTTTCAGTCGAAGCCCACAAGTTTAAGCAGTAAAAAAATTACTGAATTTGGATTGGAGTGGTAGGAAATTTTTAAATTATAAGTCTCTATTTGCTGTGTGTGAAATAATTTGCTAATTCTACCAATTTATTTTTGTTTATTTTGATGCAAATATTTTTAAAACTTATTAAAATACAGTTTGTGATAAGATAGTGAGGAAGAACTTTTTCTGCTAAGAGTAGTTTAAGAATAACTTTTTTTTTAATTATGTAATTATTTAGTCATAAATGTTGAGTGCTTTTAATATTATTTTAAAATAGCAATAGACATTAATATATTTTCTCAAAACTTTGATATAAGTAGAAAATCGGAAAGTTCTGATATAAATAAATAAACATATCCAATATTTTTTATTTCTTAAAAATAAATTGATTATGTGTTAATTAATTTGTTTGACTGCGTTCTCTAGAAATTCACAAACGACACAAAAATGTCTTAGTATAGTTGTAAATGCCAGAACAGTTTCCTGAAACTCAATGTGAAGTGTTCTACATTTTACAAAAATCGAAAAATGATGAACAACTTAAAAATTTGCTGTAAATTATTGTATATAGTATTACATTTTTGTTGATCTGCATTATGCTTCAAACTTATTGTTTTAAAAAATTTCTCATGCTTTTCATTTTTATATACATAATCTCAAGTTAGTTAATTATTTTTAGGACTATTTTGATGCTCCTCCCCAATTTGATGGCAAAGGAAAGCCTCCCTTCCCGGGTGATGCACCTCCTCCAATGGGACCTAGAGGTGGACCAGGATTACCTCCAAGACCAATGGGTCCACCTATGATGCAAGGACGTGGAGAACCACCCCGTCGTGGTCCAATGGTTCAAAGCACATATGCTGCACCTGAAGGTGATGAATGGGCACCCCCTAGACCCTCACCAAGGCGTGGAGGTTTTGCTGGTGCAGCTCCTCCTCCACCTGCTGCTGCCCGTGCTGCTAGAGTAAGTTTATAGATCAGTAGTTTACCATTACTAATTTATATGTTCGCTTAATCCTTTACTTTTTTTTTCAAGTTTAATGTTAAAAAAAATTTGTGTTGGTGCATCATCCTCACAAAAGTAATGTCTAGCACAGGGATCGCCAAACTTTTTTGATTATCGGCCCCTATATAATTTTTCGAAATCTCCATCGACCCCCGCAAAAGTAATTTTCTGTTAATTAAAATAAAACTCTATTAGATACTGTGTTTGTACATTTATTTTATGATTTTAAACATTTATTAAAGTAATAGTACATTATGTAACAATAGTTTTATGAAAAATATATTAATATTGAAATTTAAATACCTTATTATTAAATAATAATAAATTATGCATAAGTAGATATAATAAGTAAAGTAACTAAAGATTTACTGCTTCTTGATCAATAAGATGGGTGGGCCTATGACTTATAAACTGCGCTGAGTTCGTGCCACTGCACGGTGGTACGTACATGCTTGTTTCACCCCAATAAATATACGTTTATTAATTTATGTTTTATAAAGAAACTGATATTGAGTCGATTATAAAAAAAATTCACAAATTTTACATACTTAATTAGGTATGTGTGATTTACGTATTGAGAACTGTTTCTTTTTTCAACCCACAATTGACCCTTCCGATTCGGATCGACCCCCTGTCTCAGATCTACCCCTGCTTTCGTTAAATAGACCCTTGAGGTCTATATAGACCACTTTGGCTACCTCTGGTCTAGTGTTATAGATCAACAATGAAGGTGTTAAACTGTATTCCCTCTTTTGATTTGAAGTAAATTTTTCAAAAATTTTCTATTTAAAGCACCCAAATATTGATGAGCGCTCTGTATTTGTTAATAAAAAAAGTTTCATTCATTTCCTGACCTGAAAAGTGGGAATAGAATTTGTTGAATTCTTAATTAACATCTAACGGTATTTAGAAATAAATACAGGGGTCGCATTCCCCCTAAAATTCCTAAAAGTATGTGCAAACCCTAAAAATCTGATAAAATTTTGTTGGTGTTCCTAAAAAATTAGAGTTATAGGCTAAATATAAATAAAAAAGCAATAATCTGAAATATAAGAATTTAACTACATTAATTAAAACTGTTTTAATTTTGCCACATGGGAATTCTGATCCTGAGAGAGGTTTTTCGATAAATAAAGCAATGCTTAATGTGAGTCACCATGAGAATACTATTATGTCTCTTAGACTAATCAAAGATACCATTCGAAATTATGGAGGAGTGTTGAAGATCACCACAACACTATTGAGGGCAGTAAAAGAATCTCACAAATCATATCAAGAATATATTAGAAAAATGATCATTCTCAGTGAAGTAA